>NC_084735.1:42880870-43180870 GCF_033978785.1 Entelurus aequoreus | reverse complement strand
CATCCGCAGACTATTTTTTATGTGTTCATTTCCCCCCTGTGGTTTACACTGTGACACTAGGGATTTAACGATTAAGGTTAAACCGCCGTCGACGATTAGTATTACATATTTACATTTTGAAAATGATCGCACTCGGATAAACTTACCAGTGACAGTGCTCTTTTCCTCGCTCGCTAGCTTAAATGCTAAAATAAACACATTACATTAAGGTCTTTCCCCATTAAAAAGGTCATACCTAGGGCTGTAGCAATTGATTAGTTTAGGAATTGAGTAATCTATCGATCAATTCAACAAACCACACTTGCGTATTTTTGGGAAAATAGTTTAAATAAACTGATTCTTCTACTTGTCATAACATTCCTTTTTTTTAAAATAAATAAATGCAAATCATCACTGAATTTTTACTTTTAATATTTATACATTAATAAAAAATAGGGCTGTCATTTTTTTTATCAGATTAATCACACTTTTAAATGTGTATTAATAAAGACTAATCACAGGTTTTTCCTCACTTAATTTAAATTAACTTGAAAAAGACCTCAATATTTGAACATTAATGCAATTTTATTGTCAGAGTATTTCTTAAATATTTTATTTGAATGCATGTCATTTATTTGTTCAACACTTGCAGTTTAACTAAAGTCTCACATGGGTGTGTTTTGAAGTGAATATGGCCAGCCAGCACACATGTCGGAGTCTCCGTGCACTGACGTATGCATTGACCTGATCACTGACCATTTAACAACCCATGCTCGTTTCAGGTAACCATTTGTGCACCTCGTTAAGGTTAAGAAGCATGTTCAATCAAATTAAACTGTGTGATTAATCTGCTTATATACCGTACATCTGGGGTTCTTAACCTTTTTGAACTTAGGGCCCAATTCTCCCACTACATATGGGCCCAGGGCCCACTCAAATATAAACACAGAATTAGTAATCGTACTTTGGATTTTAAATTGTATTCAATAATTATATTTACCCTACTTACAGTTTACAAACTTGTCGAATGATATGAAACCATGTGATAATCACAAATATTATTACCAAGGCTTAGGTCAGACTGATTATAAAAATAAATAGTAATCAAATATACTGCAAAAGAAGGGGCTCATAAAACTGATGAAAGATTAATTTAAATACAATTAGGCAGTGATAAAATGAATAAATTCTAACAAAGTTAATGATAATAATAATTTACTCTATATGTTTCTTACATAAACTGCAAATAAAATTAAAGCGCAAATGGAAATACAGCTTCGCCACTTTAGTCATTATTTTTGCACTTAAAGGCCTACTGAAATTATTTTTATTTATTTAAACGGGGATAGCAGATCCATTCTATGTGTCATACTTGATCATTTCGCGATATTGCCATATTTTTGCTGAAAGGATTTAGTAGAGAACATCGATGATAAAGTTCGCAACATTTGGTCGCTGATAAAAAAAAGCCTTGCCTGTACCGGAAGTAGCGTGACGTCGCAGGTTGAAAGGCTCCTCACATTTCCCCATTGTTTACACCAGCAGCGAGAGCGATTCGGACCGAGAAAGCGACGATTACCCCATTAATTTGAGCGAGGATGAAAGATTCGTGGATGAGGAACATGAGAGTGACGGACTAGAGTGCAGTGCAGGACGTATCTTTTTTCGCTCTGACCGTAACTTGGGTAAAAGGGCTCATTGGATTCCACACTTTCTCCTTTTTCTATTGTGGATCACGGATTTGTATTTTAAACCACCTCGGATACTATATCCTCTTGAAAATGAGTCGAGAACGCGAAATGGACATTCACAGTGACTTTTATCTCCACGACAATACATCGGTGAAGCACTTTAGCTACGGAGCTAACGTGATAGCATCGTGCTTAAATGCAGATAGAAACAAAAGAAATAAGCCCCTGACTGGAAGGATAGACAGAAGATCAACAATACTACTATCAGGAGACACCGAACCAAACACTTGACCTGTAACTACACGGTTAATGCTGTGCCGCCTGTCGAAGCCTAGCAATGCTGTTGCTAACGACGCCATTGAAGCTAACTTAGCTACGGGACCTCGTCAGAGCTATGATAAAAACATTAGCGCTCAACCTACGCCAGCCCTCATCTGCTTATCAACACCCGTGCTCACCTGCGTTCCAGCGATCGACGGCGCGACGAAGGACTTCACCCGATCATCGATGCTGTCGGCGGCTAGCGTCGGATAGCGCGTCTGCTATCCAAGTCAAAGTCCTCCTGGTTGTGTTGCTGCAGCCATCCGCTAATACACCGATCCCACCTACAGCTTTCTTCTTTGCAGTCTCCATTGTTCATTAAACAAATTGCAAAAGATTCACCAACACAGATGTCCAGAATACTGTGGAATTTTGCGATGAAAACAGAGCTGTTTGTATTGTGATACAATGTGTCCGAATACTTCCGTTTCAACGATTGACGTCACGCGCAAACGTCATCATACATAGACGTTTTTAACTGGAAGTTCCCCGGGAAATTTAAAATTGCACTTTATAAGTTAACCCGACCGTATTGGCATGTGTTGCAATGGGACGGCGTGGCGAAGTTGGTAGAGTGGCCGTGCCAGCAATCGGAGTGTTGCTGGTTACTGGGGTTCAATTCCCACCTTCTACCTTCCTAGTCACGTCCGTTGTGTCCTTGGGCAAGACACTTCACCCTTGCTCCTGATGGCTGCTGGTTAGCGCCTTGCATGGCAGCTCCCGCCATCAGTGTGTGAATGTGTGTGTGAATGGGTAAATGTGGAAATACTGTCAAAGCGCTTTGAGTACCTTGAAGGTAGAAAAGCGCTATACAAGTATAACCCATTTATCATTATTTATAATGTTAAGATTTCATCATTGATATGTAAACTATCAGACTGCGTGGTCGGTAGTAGTGGGTTTCAGTAGGCCTTTAAAAGCCTACTGAAACCCACTACTACCGAGTTTATATATCAATGATGAAATCTTAACATTGCAACACATGCCAATATGGCGTGCCGCTATGTGCATGTCACGTACGTAACTTTGGGGAAATATATGTGCTGTATGAACTTTGCGGAAGTGAACGGTACTTTGGGCTGTGGGATTGAGTGTGTTGTGCGGGTGTTTGAGTTGTATTGGCGGGTTATATGGACGGGAGGGGGGAGGTGTTTGTTATGCGCGATTAATTTGTGGCATATTAAATATAAGCCTGGTTGTGTTATGGCTAGTAGAGTATATATATGTCTTGTGTTTATTTTCCGCACCATAAGCCGCCCCGTGTTGTAAGCCGCACCTTCGATGAATGGCATATTTCAAAACTTTGTTTACCTATTAGCCGCCCCGTGTTATTAGCCGCACCTATGCTACGCTAAAGGGAATGTCAAAAAAACAGTCAGATAGGTCAGTCAAACTTTAATAATATATCACAAACCAGCGTTCTAACAACTCTGTTCACTCCCAAAATGTAATGTGCAAATGTGCAGTCACAAAAATAGTAACACTCAAAATAGTGCAGAGCAATAGCAACATCAATAACTCAACGTTGCTCGAACGTTAGTGTCACACAACACACAAAATAAACATTTAAAGCTCACTTTCTGAAGTTATTACTCATCCACAAATCCCTCGAATTATTCTTCTTCGGTGTGCTTCACTTGTTTTTTGACACCATCTGTGATGTGGACGCGCATGCAGTCGTAGATCAACAGGGACGGAGCTGTGTGAAAAAAGTCACCCGGTCCCTTCGCTCATCTTTTCTTCATCCATCCATCCCTTCGAGTTAGCTTTTATGAGGACGCCGGCTGGAAAGTTCTCTTTTGGCAAGGTCTTCCTTTTGAATATCACCGTGGGTGGAAGTTTCTGGCTGTTAGCATGGCAAGCTAGAACCACAGTAGGACGACTTCTCATTCCCTGTGGTGCGAATAATCACCGTACGTGTTCCCGTTGTATCCACAGTGCGGTTCACATGAATATCAAAAGTCAGTGGAACCTTGTACGCGTGTCTCTTAGTAGGAGACATTTTGTGGTCTTTACAGAAACACACAAATGAAATTAAACGTAATATCCGCGCGCTTCTTCTTCTACAGGGGCGGGTGCTCACCTTGGCGGTTGCTTACAGTAGAAGAAGAAGCGCTTCCTCTTCTATGGGGGCAGTTGCTTACCGTAGAAGAAGAAGCGCTTCCTCTTTTAGGGGGAAAAAAGATGGCGGCTGTTTACCGTAGTTGCGAGACCTAAACTTTATGAAAATAAATATTAATATTAATCCATATATACGGCGCACCGGGTTATTAGCCGCACTGTCAGCTTTTGAGAAAAATTGTGGTTTTTAGGTGCGGCTTATGGTGCGGAAAATACGGTACTGTTTTAGTCATTCCCAGCTGAATATAAGGTCCCACCCGCCTCTCACAGCATCTTCCCTATCTGAATCGCTTCCACTGCCCTCTAATCCTTCACTTTCACTTTCCTCATCCACGAATCTTTCATCCTCGCTCAAATTAATGGGGTAATTGTCGCTTTCTTGGTCCGAATCGCCCACGCTGCTGGCGTCCATGATTGAAAACAATGTGCAGATGTGAGGAGCTCTTCAACCTGTGACGTCACGCTACTTCCGGTACAGGCAAGGCTTTTTTTATCAGCGACCAAAAGTTGCAAACTTTATCGTCGATGTTCTCTACTAAATCCTTTCAGCAAAAATATGGCAATATCGCGAAATGATCAAGTATGACACGTAGAGTGGATCTGCTATCCCCGTTTAAATAAGAAAATCTCATTTCAGTAGGCCTTTAAGAACATTCTCTATGACTTTAGCTACAGACTTCTTTCTGTTTGTTTGACATTGTCATTACTGCCACAAGTGGTGGAAAAGTGTATTACAACTGAGTACCGCAGCTGAGAAACAGATATTCTTTGAGTGTCTTATAGGGGGCACTTGCCCCCCAAAAATGGGCCCGGCCCAATAGTTAAGAAACACTACTGTACATGATTAAAGGCCTACTGAAACCCACTACTACCGACCACGCAGTCTGATAGTTTATATATCAATGATGAAATCTTAACATTGCAACACATGCCAATACGGCCGGGTTAACTTATAAAGTGCAATTTTAAATTTCCCGCGAAACTTCCAGTTAAAAACGTCTATGTATGATGACGTATGCGCGTGACGTCAATCGTTGCAACGGAAGTATTCCGACACCATTGTATCCAATACAAAAAGCTCTGTTTTCATTGCAAAATTCCACAGTATTCTGGACATCTGTGTTGGTGAATCTTTTGCAATTTGTTTAATGAACAATGAAGACTGCAGAGAAGAAAGCTGTAGGTGGGATCGGTGTATTAGCGGCTGGCTACAGCAACACAACCAGGAGGACTTTGACTTGGATAGCAGTCGCGCTATCCGACGCTAGCCGCCGACCGCATTGATGATCGGGTGAAGTCCTTCGTCGCTCCGTCGATCGCTGGAACGCAGGTGAGCACGGGTGTTGATGAGCAGATGAGGGCTGGCTGGCGTAGGTAGATAGCTAATGTTTTTAGCATAGCTCTGTGAGGTCCCGTAGCTAAGTTAGCTTCAATGGCGTCATTAGCAACAGCATTGTTAAGCTTCGCTAGGCTGGAAAGCATTAACCGTGTAGTTACATGTCCATGGTTTAATAGTATTGTTGATCTTATGTCTATCCTTCCAGTCAGGGGTTTATTTCTTTTGTTTCTATCTGCAGTTAAGCCCGATGCTATCACGTTAGCTCCGTAGCTAAAGTGCTTCGCCGATGTATTGCCGTGGAGATAAAAGTCACTGTGAATGTCCATTTCGCGTTCTCGACTCTCATTTTCAAGAGGATATAGTATCCGAGGTGGTTTAAAATACAAATCCGTGATCCACAATAGAAAAAGGAGAAAGTGTGGAATCCAATGAGCCCTTGTACCTAAGTTACGGTCAGAGCGAAAAAAGATACGTCCTGCACTGCACTCTAGTCCTTCACTCTCACGTTCCTCATCCACAAATCTTTTATCCTCGCTCAAATTAATGGGGTAATCGTCGCTTTTCTCGGTCCGAATCGCTCTCGCTGCTGGTGTAAACAATGGGGAAATGTGAGAAGCCTTTCAACCTGCGACGTCACGCTACTTCCGGTACAAGCAAGGCTTTTTTTATCAGCGACCAAAAGTTGCGAAGTTTATCGTCGATGTTCTCTACTAAATCCTTTCAGCAAAAATATGGCAATATCGCGAAATTATCAAGTATGACACATAGAATGGATCTGCTATCCCCGTTTAAATAAAAAAAATTCATTTCAGTAGGCCTTTAAAATGCAATATATGTACAGTATATTTTTGTCACAGCCCTAATAAAAATAAAAACTATCTGCTGTTTATTTGGTAAACTCATTAAATGATTAATCGAAACAACAAAATATAAATTCAAGGTTTTTTTGTTTTTTTTTAATCAAATTAATAGAATAATCGTTGCAGCCCCAGACTTACTGTTTTGGGCAACAAAGCTATTAAAACATTTTTAATATGTAAATTAAAAAAATGTGAACAAATTATAACATAAAAAGATGAACACATTTAAACACTCAAAAAATCTAACTCTTAAGAAGCAAGAACAATGTTTAACGTTTCTTCCACCACGGAAACTGTATTGTGTGTCTGTTTATGTATTACAAAAATTTAAATAAAACTTAGTAAAAAATGTTCTCTGTGTGTATTAAGTACTTTTTGAGCATATTCAACAATACCGTGACAATAATGGTAAGCGTGATCATTTTGGTCACAATAACCGTGTTCATATTGTTACATCCCTTCAGTGACACTTTCTTTTCCCCTGTCTATTGTCTCACCACATCATTCACCTTTCCTTGTTACATTTGAGTCTTTTGCACTCCTTGTGAGATTGTTGACAAATAGGACTCATAGGACACACACACTGTTTGAAATAATGCAATTTAAAGAATGTTGCAATTGATTGTAATCGTAAACATTTCCAACAACGAGCCATGAAAACAGTTGGGTTTTAGTTGCCAATGCTAACACACTAGATGATGAACATAAGCTGTGTGTGAACCACAATTAGACAATGTGCTCACAATATACAATCAAAAGAGTGAGATATTCAACTTCTCCTTGCTACATTATGGATTTGTGTTTGGCCTTTATGCTTCATTCTTACTCAATTACAAGTTGCTCTTTCTATGAGGCACTTTTCTGTCATTATCATAAACTAGTCAAAGAGGCAACAACACCCTCACAGTCCAAAGTACATGGGAGACCACATTCTCATCTTGTCTGTAGTAAATTACATTAGGGGGTTTTACATGCAAATGGTGGAGAAACATCAGATAATCAGATCATTTCAATGCAATATATAAATGCATTGCTTGTGTACTTTGGTGGAAATTTGTACTGTTACATTGCTGTCTATCTTCTGAAAAGCTGAGATAATCAAAAACTTGAGAAGAAAGTAAGGTTAATGTGAAGTTTCCTCTTAATATATATCTAGCCATTGTGATGTCGGTAATTAATGGGCATTGGTGGTACAGTTGTCCCTCGTTTGTCGCAGCTAATGGCTTCCACGCCTGACCGTGGTAAACGAATGTCTGCAATGTGGGATTATAAATTAATAAATAAAATATTTTCATAGTTAAGAGCATAAAAATACAGTTTGTGACCTTCTAAATATGACCTTTTTACATTACTAGAGCCCTCCAAACCTGAAATAACACCCATATATTCACCTTTATTCTTGTTTCACCCAATATACTGTAGATTACTGTACCAGGAGCCCGGAGGATTCTCCAGGCGTCATTGCTACAGTGCTGACCCGGCCACTAAAACAGGTCCATTAAGATGAAATACTTTGTGAGAGCCTGGGTAATTCCTCTAAATTAGAACTGAGCTTGGATATGCTGAAACCACAGGCGTGCGTTACTCTGCCAAAAGTTGTTCAACTTGACAGTTGTAGCAAATAGTGCATTCCATTACCTCGGAAGCTGGAATTCGAAGCTGGGAATGACGTCACAGCCGAGTTGTGAGTGTCCAGCTACGTGGTCAGAAATGAAGATGGCCACATCCACAAAAGCTAATCTTATGCTTGCCTCATTTGAATACAAACAACTTGTGGAAAAATATGCACTCCTTTTGTAACTTTCAAATACCATTAATAAGCAAGAAACAGACGCTATTGCTAGCGGTGTAGAACATATATAAAAAACATGAACAGTAATATTACCCTACATAGACGTCCAATAGTACATCATATACGGCTGATTTAGTGTGACAGAAAATAGTCAAAAGTGCTAATAACGGAAATTACATAAACTTCTATTATTGTTTACATTGAGAGTTGCCATCTTTGAAGCCAACTCGGGGGTGGTGAGGACTCTTTTACTTTCCCAGTGGGAAATCTAAACTCGGGGGGCGTTCTAGTTGTAATTTACAACTAGGAACAAGAACATTTCTGCTTCCCGGACAAATGGAACACACCAAAAGTTAGCCGCAGGCATTAGCTGTCTTGTTAGCGTTGCGCGTTCTGCGTTGTAATTCCACATCGCTCACAAGGCTCACCAATGTCATGTGAAGTTGTGTTATTGATGACGTAGATGAAGTGAATCAAACAAGTTAATCTCCACTTAGCATTGCCCGGCCAGCAGCTGATAGCTGAGAGCTGATAGCAGTCTAATTAGCATTAAAGTGTGTGTCGAGTCCCATTAGGTAAAATAATAATAGAAATGACACAAACATAGCACTGTAAAAGATGTGCGTCAATAAGACCTAATTGAACTCTTAAAGGTGCTGTTTGCAACTTACTCACAGTAACATTTTTCAGTGCAAAAAATATAACAAGACCACCACTGACTAGCATATGTTACCATTAGTGGTGTAACAGAACACAGTTGTTTGACAATTGTCTATATTTTTCAGAATTACAAAGTTTACGTAATAACATTTTGTACCGCTTTGAATAAAATAATTGGTGTTTATGGCGGTCACTCATGCGGCCTCGTCAACACGTACGCACTGGGAGCACGTGCATACATACTAAAGCAGTCCAAGAAAAGCAACGAACAATTTGCTATCTTGTTGTTAGCTGTCATTGAATATTAATTTTATCATAATGATAAAATTAATATTCAATGACAGCTAATGCTAACTATCCAAATTGCTATTATTAGCTAACAACACCTAAAGCCAATGCGCGTGCATGTGTTATATACTGGGATATACTGAGTAAAAAACATTGGATAGTTGCCGCCCTCTAGGCATCTGTGTAAATGTTGCAAACACCTCCTTTAATTGAGGCCAAAAAATATGCATTAAAACAATCCACAATGTTGTGAATCCGCAATAATTGAAGCGCGATGTGACGAGGGATGACTGTATTACTACACATTGTACCTTTCAGCAAGGGATGACGAGGGATGACTGTATTACTACACATTGCTACCTTTTAGGAAGCGTGGTTTGATTCCTCCTGAACACCCAGCTGTGGAGCTTCCATGTACAAACCTTCGATGAATTGGAGGGTTGCCTCGGGTTACAAACTAATTATACAAGCAAGAAAACTTGATTCCTTATGGTCACCAAATCAATAATCGCATAACTTGTGATACTATTGTTAAAATACTGTGTTATCTTATGAGTTAGCCTGCTATCTCCACCTCACAAATCCACACTAGTTATTAGCCCTGTCTGATTATCCTAGTATAACGTTAAAATACCAAACCACAGGTCGAAGATGCATTGGCTTTTCAAAGGCACACTGACTAAAAGGTCTTGTCAGTTATCTATGGCGTCACATTAGTACCAAAAATCCAAGCGCGTAAAAACACCCTTTTGCGCGCGCGCGGTGCCTTCTTGCGGGTGCGCGGTGCCTTTCTGCGCGCGCGCTGTGCCTTTCTGCGCGCGCTCTGTCTCGGTCTGTGCGCTGTCGTGTTTCATTTTGGTACTCAGGGGGCGGGCATGCTTAGACCGCCCCTTCTTTCTGATTGGCTTTGAAAAAAAAAAAGAAAAAAGAAAAATACAACTTCAAGTAGGTTGTAAAAAAAGGCAGATGAAGTGAAACTATAGCAATGCTTTTCTTTACACTCTCTCATGCACACAGATACTCATGTTATGAGAAGTATATTGTTTCAAAAATATTAACATTAATTGCTGATATTTTAAACATCTTTCAGATTACATTGCTCAAATTCAAAAACCACTTTACTACACAAATATTAGGCCCAATGGGCAGGATTATTCTATTAGTATTAGTTATTTTTATGTTTTATCATATCTTAGCTTATTTTTATGTTTTATCATATCTTAGCCTATTTTTATATGGTCTTAGTATATTTATATTTCAGTTTTTATTGTATTTTATTTTATGTTATAGTTTTTCATATTGTAGTTTATTTTTATGTTTGATTATATCTTATCTTATTTCATATTATTTTTGGACTTTTACCTGATGTGTATTTTAATTATTTTTAATCCATTTATTTGATCATCTAGTGTTTCCTCAAAGAGCCCTCTGGATCTCCACGTCCAGAGGGTTCCTGTGATTGGCTATTGTCATTGTGTTGTTATTATTATTGTTGTTGTTGTTGTTGTTTGTTTATTTTTATGTACATGTTTGACTGTCTTCATGGGGTGTGGGTGTTATTTCTCATTTTGTTTTTAACTATGTAAAGCACTTTGAGCTGCATTTTAAATGTATGAAAAGTGCTTTATAAATAAAAATGTATTATTATTATTTTTAGTAATAGTACCCTTACAATCACTCCAAACCAGTTCAATAACTTACCTCTTTTTCAGCCAACATTTTTTTATCCACTTCTTCCTCCGTAAATCTTGATACATATTGACGATGACCCGCCCTGCTATACTTCTGATTGCTCAAAGCCAATCAGAAAGAAGGGGCGGTCTAAGCATGCCCGCCCCCAAAGTACCAAAATGAAACATGACAGCGCACAGACCGAGACAGCGCGCGCGCAAAACGAGACAGCGCGCGCACGCAAAACGAGACAGCGCGCGCACGCAAGAAGGCGCCGCGCACGCGCGCAAAGGTACCACGCGCGCGCAAAAGGGTGTCGCGCGCACGCACGGAGTGGAGATTTAGCGCGCGATAACAGTTTTTACGCGTTTGGATTTTTGGTACTAATGTGACGCCATAGTTATCATTCTGTGTGACACTCTTTAATGCAGGATGGTGTCATTGTCAATCATATCAACCTGCCAATCTCACTAAGGGACAAGTCTTCATAAAGCTTACTGCAGAAACATGCAATGCTTGCATTATTATGTTATTTTTTAAAGTATTTTGGCCACCTTTGATCAAAACTCTTAGCATTAAACTAGTATTAGTGTCCAAATGAACAGCAGAGCCATAACCACCTTTTTGTGTATAGTTGATAGTAAACAAAGCACTTAATCAACTGAGTAATGAGTCTTGGATGCAATAAGCATAACAAATTCATCAGTGTGTGTTGTTCATCAGTGTCTTTTCTATTGTGATGTAGTGTACCAACATGTAATTAAGTGTTAATGGTGATGATTGTGGTGATTAAATGACCCAAATAAATACAACAATGCCATAAAAGGCGCTGTGATTTATTACTCCTTTGTGCTGTGTCATGTTGGCAAAAAGTTGTGCTTTGCTAAGTTATGTTGTTGTGTATGTGTTGATCTTTGGTTTATACCAAGGGCCAAATGAACCAACATCATTGATTTGTGACATAAATGTGGATGATCTGTAGACCCATTAATTAATAATAGATTAAACCTAGAACAAACAAAAACAAACATTTTAATCATGGGGACACATCCACTTACACAGCAACAAACACAGTCTATTCTGCAGTATTGCAGTACATATTTATCATCCGTCGTTGCTTAGTCCTTCACATCAGAAAGGTGTCTTGCAAAGACTGATGACTCCTCTGAGGGATGAAGGTTATTGCAAGTTCATCATTACTTTTTGTAAATGAGCTTTTAAGAATCTTTGGTTGCAATTCTGATAAACACACCCTCGCCCTTTTCCGTATTGATTTTTGTTTCATTGTAATGGCACATCCTATTGCTGGGGAGCAAATGTGGGTGTGAAAATGTGATTGTTATATAGATGCACATTCCGTTTCTGGCAAGTGGCCTTGGTATAAGCACATAGCAGAGAGATACGTGCATGTTTAAATGGATTTGGCAAAGGAAGCTGTTCCTTCCTCCAATGTTATTTATTAAGGTCAAACATGCACCAGTAGGTCTAATGTCCATATCCTATTTGTGCAGCCAGTGATGAAGGAATTGTGTGTGTCAAGTTCATGTTCAATCTAACATGGCATGGTTGTATCTGTGATTGGTATGTTTACATTATCTTTTATATATACAATGTTGAAAAACATACTGAAAAAACATTCCAATGTTTTTTTGGTTGTTGTACTTTGGGGTTTGACTTTAAGTACTTAAATAATTGGCTAGGCAAAGATTAGATTGGTTACAAAACAATACAAAAAACTTTTTGAATATTAAAGTTGGAAGAGGATCCTATTTTACGATTTTTGTGTCAAAACAAATGGAATGTAAAGTCTGACCCACATTTTCATTGTTTCTGAAAGTAAAGTAATGCTGTGAATAATCTCTTCCTCTCTTTTTCTCTTTACTGGACAGCTTCACTTAAACCCAGATGCCTCCTCTTCCTCTCGACGAGCGCATAGTGGTCATCCAGCGGCCTGAAAACTTAGCCTTGTGTGAGGCTTCCCCCAAGTAATCCCGCATCACACTTCTCGGATATCCACTTCTTCCAATGAACAAGTCGCCCGAGTTTCTCGGACTTACCCTTCTCAGCCTCACTTTTACTCACCCACGTGTAAAACTCTGACTCTGGAATGCAAACGCAGATCCTCCCGTGCACAGAAAATCACGGACAACCATCTGGTTGTTCCAGCGGGTTACCAACAAGCCCCAAGCCACTGCCACAGCAATGGAACCGTGACTCTCGGTCCACGACTGCCATCCCACACACACACGATTGATATCAGACTGAAACTAGACAAAGGCGGCAGAGCAGGAATTAGCAACTCACTTGGTCGGACTGGAAGTGTCAAGTGTACAAGAGCGAAATGCCCAACTTTACATTTGGATCAGTTTGAGAAAAGAAGTGGAGGTGAACGCAAGTCGCAGCAAAGTCAACACAATCAGTTGTCATCCTCTGCCGGAGGACTTCTGCAATTTGTTCCTGCCCAGGCGCAGCATTACAAGCTCAGGGGTGAAAAAGGAAAGGAAAATGTTCTGAACAGAACTGACCAAGAATTTCCCTCGCTGGATTATAAGAATTCCAAGCTGGGCACTCTGCGCCAAAATCATACAAGTCACAGTCTTTCCACCCATCGTAACTCTGTCCCTGTTCCCCATGCTGCCATCCTAAACCACCCCTCTTCCTCTGCCCCTCATCCCGCACACTTCCCTGCCTCCTTCCAACAACTCAACGGGCCTCGCTTTTCTCACAACAGGGATCACCGTCCTCACATTCTTCATGGTCTCACCCTCTCTCCCTGCGCCTCCCATACAGGAGGGTTCCCCAGCCCTGACCACACCTGTACCATTGACTGCACCCACCCCTTTGGATGCGGTTGCTGGAGGTTGGTAAGATGCAAAGGGTCTAAGGGCCACTCCTCCACGTGCCAAGGAGGTGGAGGTAGCTCTTCCACCTCCTTTTCCGGTGGCCACAATGTTGGGGCAGTAAAAAAAGGAGGCAAAGATATGGGGCTGAAAAATCTTGGAGGATGTCTGTCCACCACCTCCACCTCTAACACCTCATCAACCAACAGCACTGTGTCTGACCGCCGGTCGAATCTGTTCAAACCACTCCGCTGTGCCTCCTGCGCTAGTGAGGCTGGAGCCTTTGAGAGTCCTGCTATTCTTCGTAAAAAACTAGTAGGGGGATGTCTGCCGTGTACCCCTTTATCCTCTTCTGCCCCTCTTAGGGCAATTCAAAGCTGTGTCACAGGCTGCAATCCCAAAGCCTCCCAGATAGGTAGCTCCACCTGCAGCTACTGTAGCAGCGATCCCATAGTGGTAACATTTAACCCTCGCAGGGGTAAACCGCCCGGAAGAAGTATTGGGGCGCCTCATTCAGCGACTACGTTTCAAGCTGATGACGATGACTACAGTGTGCGTACAATCTGGCCTGAGGAACTGGCCAGAAAGATGACCCATTCCACAGCTCAAAAAAATCACTGTGCCGGCGTGGGAGTAGGTGTCGGGAAGACCACTTCGAGCCAGATCCAAAATGGAAGCAACGGAAGTGGACTTGTACTCCTGGACTCTCATAACCTTCAAGAGTATGCACACTCTCAGCTAACAGACCACGCTGGACGACGTCGCCTACAGCAGGGAAACATGGCTACTTTGGATTTTATAGGCTATAGGTCGGAGTCAGGATTTGAAGAAGGCCGGAATTCACTGAGGAGGCTTCTGAATAAAGCCGACAATGTAGGAATGAGCAGCACTCTTGAGCATGACAGAGACGCCCCATATACTGGTTCACCTTCTCCCTGCTCACCTTCTCCACTATCACCGGTTTCCTTTTCGCCTACACCGTCCGCCCCCAGCACACTCATCAAACCCAAACCCTGGCAGAGAGACAGGGAAGGGGGGCATTCGCTACCATCAGCTCAGTCCCTTCACTTGGCTCTGAACTCACTAAACAGAGAGCAAGATGAAGAGAAGAGTAGAAGTAAGACTGTTGTTCATATTTATTCTGTGTAGACCAGGGGGCCACATTGGGTTAAAAGAATTTGGCCGAGGGCAGGGCTATCTATTTGTAAACAATAATAAACATATACACATATATACATATATACAATATTAGGGCTGTCAAAGTTAACGCGATAACGCGTTAACTATAAATTTCAATAACGGCACTAATTTTTTTAACGGCCGATTAACGCACGCATGCCCATTTTGACCCTCGGGGAGTGCCGTAGGAACTCAGTTGTGGTTCATCTGTTAGCCTAGAGCCCCAAGCGAGCAGAAACGGACAAAGGAAAGTCGTCTACCTTATGGAAATATTAGGTTCAAAGCCACGTCAAGTTGTTCTCCCGACAAAAAAGGATTCTTTTTCGATGTGAGAATAGGCGACATCCCTCCAGCAAACGCCTGCTACGGACGTAGTTCAGGTGGGTGGTGCTTCACTTCCGTGTTCAGATTACGGTTTGGTGCAGTGATAAAATAACATTCAGATTGTTACTGACTGATTTAGTAAGTAAGATGAAATAAAAGTTAAACAGAAATGAAAGACGGTTAGCAGGATGTTGAAAGGAGACTTTTGTATTGCAAACAGTCCAACATCAAAACATGTCAAAACACTTTCTCAAACCAATCACACACTTTTTTGGCTTCAAAATAAAAGTGCTACGCTATACATCCGGTTTAACTGCATTTTCAAAATTAAGATGTCCGGTACTTTTTTGGCACCGACCGAAACCAGCCGGTACTACCGGGCACCGATTTACGTAAGATCCAGCGTGGCCATGTTTCGGTGCCTGGGTTGCGCGTGATGTCACGTCTGTTTGAATTAGCTCTTGCGAGTGGTCAGTATGTGCTACCACTTGAGGGGGAAACAGGTGATTTCGAAGCGCACATGCTCTTAGTAATCTTGCAAACCATTAATGTTTCATGACAAAAACCCAACCATGCCAAATAGAAAACGCTCTAAAGTGTGGCTCGTCTTTTCCAAATGTGATGCAGATTACGCTCACTACAATATTTGTGACGTATAAAAAAAAGGCAAGTGGCGGGAATACTTCCAATGTGAGGAAGCATTTGTTAACAATAACAGCGACATCATTATGCTCTAGGTCTGCTCCAGGTAAAAAGCCTCCTGTATAAGAATACATTAGCTTTGCATTTTAACTATCAATAGTTAGCATAATCAGCTCGGTTCCTCTTACTGTACTTTGTAATGTTAATGTAAAGTTTTTGCTTCACTTTCATTTGTATTTTAATACTTTTGAATAAAAAATTCTGGCTGGCTGAAATATTGTGTACATTTTTTCATAACATGTTCTGGTTGAGTCCTCAATTACAAAATGATTAGCAGGCTGAATATTAAATTGTATTCATTAATAGAAAAGGTTAAAACATTGCCATGCAGCAATAGGAGGACCGTTAACTTGTACAACATGTAATGTACAAAATATCAGAAGCATTTATTCAGGTAGAAATATCATAGATTACATCTGGGATAGGCTCCAGTCTCCCGTAACCCCAAAAGAAACAAACAGTCAAAATTGGATGGGTGGATATTACAAAAACATCTTTGACAATGAAAGCATTATCATAACAATCAAAATCTTGTGTTATTTATGCGTGAAACTGTTGTCTAAACATGGAAGTGTAGCTCCTCTTCTGAATGCAAATGCAGGAATAGACATTCTATAGTTCTACAAAATACAAAATCTGGCAAGACACCAACACACAGCAGGCATTTTTGTTTTTATTGTCATTAAATTGTGTTTGTTCTTTTTGTGTTGAGCTGTTTAAAAAGCATAATGTTTAAAACAAATTAATTTAAAGCAAAGTAATTGTCCGTTCTTGGTGTTAAAACTTGAAAATGATTTGTCTAGGGTACACTTAGTAATGATGAAAAATTATATATATCTGTGAACAATCGGGATTAGTTTTGAGTTAACTATGAACAAAATTATTTTATTTATCGCGATTAAATATTTTAATCATTTGATAGCCCTAATATATATACATACATGGATGGATGGATGGATGGATTGATAGATAGATTAGGGCTGTCAAACGATTAAAATATTTAATCGCGATCAATCGCATTGTTCATAGTCACGATAATCGCAGATCGGTATAAGTGTACTCTAGACAGGTCATTTTCAGGGAGGTGGCTTCATATTGCTGCATGACAATGTTTTAACCTTCTCTATTAATTAATAAAATGTAATATTCAGCCTGCTGATCATTCTGTAATTGAAGACTCAACCAGAACATGTTATAAAATAATTTATACTATATTTCAGCCAGCCAGAAAAATATCCCCCTACCCCACCTGCCCCACATTTCTTTAGGTGCAAATATCACAGAATAACATTACAAAACATGTCTGACAAAGCATGATAGTAATGTAAGACATTTTTGTTTTTTTAACGTCAGGGTTTCCCCTAAATTGCCAAAATACATGTGGCGGTGGGGGGCATGGTTAGGGGCGTGGTCGACATGACATCTTTGCTTGATTTGCTATGATGCATATACTATTTAAAAAGGGACGTGAATATACATTTAAAACAAATCTGTTAAGTATAGTATTAACATATATATTAATCTTACACAATATTGTGTTGTTCCATTTTTAAATTGTTGCTGCTTATTGTACAATGTACTTTGTTGTTTTTTTTGTGGTTTTTTTTTGAGATTTCTCCAATCCTATTAGTCACCTTTTCTGTAATAAAAACGATTGACAACAACACTGCACTGTTACTGTAATCTGAACACAGAAGTGAAGCACCACCCACCTCTAGAACGACGCGTGCAGCAGGCGTTTGCTGCAGGGATGTCGCCTCTTCTCACGGTGAAAAATAGTCCTTTCTTGCTAGGGCTTTGAACCTCATATTTCCATAAGGTGCCCTTTTCTTTATCCATTTCTGCTCGCTTGTGGCTCTTCAGTAGCAAGTGAACTGCAGCCAAGTCCCCCGCCCCCCTACCCCCACGGCACGGCAAGAGAATCAAAAAAGGAGGTGTTCGTATTAATTGCCCGTTAAAACAATTAGTGCCGCTATTGTAGTTAACATGTTATTGTTGCCTTAACTTTGACAGTCATAATATATATACATATGCTATTTATTTATTTATTTATCTTGTCCCCACAATTTCCCCATTTGTCTTTTGTTTTTGTCTTCTTCTTTCTATTCCCTCCTGCTACAGTCTGGCTGCGACAAACACTAAATCCAACCAAACATTTAATGAAGTCAAATACAAATAAGGCAACAAGTGAAGTACACCACACTTCTTTTTTGTAAAGTAAGCACAGTAAGTTCAGCAGATATGGGCATCTACATCAACAATATGATATGAACGGGTGGACACAACAGATTTAAAAAAAAAAAAAAGTAATTGATATTATTTTGTTTTAATTGGGACACGTCCCATGGTCCAGATTGTGGACGTTGCCGGGTCAGATCTGGCTCGCGGGCCGTAGTTTGGGGACCCCTGGTGTAGACATTTAAACAGATGAGGATCAAACTACACCAGCAACAAAACCAATGAATCAAATCCAAGCTCTGCTTTCCTTGAAATGTTCATCGAGAAAATTACTTCTGGTTCTAAAGCCACTCTAATAAATTAAGATAAAAGTAACTTTCAAAGCAATATTAATGATCCACAGTACCAATATGAAGAGGAAGAATAGGAAATTAGGAAAAACTTACGAAGAAAGAAAACAGCATATCGTTTGGCATTGATTGCCAGATAATAGTTAATAGGTTTATTGACAACTCTTTATTCAGTCCCGCTAGGAATTCAAGATGACGTGATCGCACCAATTCACGCAAATTCAACAAATCCCCGCAAATTACTTTCCTTCACATTTTGGTCAATTAGTGTCGTTTTCATGAATCAAATTTGTCTCTGAGTGGGGCTCAAACGTGCAAGTCAACTGTCTCATCAAAGCATATGTTTGTTTCTTGTGTACACGAAGTGTAAAAGTTAGGGCTGTCAAATTATTATTTTTTTTAAATCAAATTGATCGCATTCTTGAATTTGGATTAATCATGATTAATCACAGGTGATTACTCGTTTGCATAACTAAAAATTTGCTTAAGAAAAGACCTCAATACAGAAATGCAATTTTATTCTCTGAAAGTCATACAGGAATATTTTTAAATGTTTTACTTAACTGCAAGTCATTAATGTGCTCAACACTTGGTGACAATATAGGAAGAATTAAGTGCACCTTTTGAAAGTCTTGGCAATAATATAGTAAACAAGGATATACACTAATAATGTAGTAAACACACCCATTAAACTTAACATAGTGCACCATTTACATCTGCATTTACTCTTCCTTTAACCAGTTGCTTAAACAAGCAAACTTGTTTGCTTTTTCCAGTGTTGATCTGTTATTTTGGTACAATGTAGCCTAGGTAGTTGTGATTGCTTGTTTGTCATCCTCTGCTTCTTTTAAGTACGTGTTTTGCTTTAAGATGGTATTTTAAACTTGATGTGCGCCGATGATAAGAAAGTGTGTCGCTGCACAATCATCTAATTACCTTAGTAGTATCTAAAGTTCTATCTGCGTGTGCTTTGAAGCTAAATTGGCCGCCGAGCACACCGCTCTGACTCTCATCACTCTGGCGTGTGGCCTAATCGCTGCCCGTGTAATCAGGTTAAGGTGCGGTCAAAACAAATAGTGTGATTAATCTTCATTCATTCATTTTTAACGCGGCATATTTTTTCTTAATCACCATAAGGTTGACAGCCCTAGTAATAATATATCAATGTTATATTGCTAAAATGGCAAAATTGTCATCCTCCTGCGTAGCAAAGACTTACCTCCGGTTCTTGCCAATGACGGTAAGTCTTCTGGGCATACTTGCCAACCTTGAGACCTCCAATATCGGGAGGTGGGGGGGCGTGGTTGGGGCGGGGGGCGTGGTTAGGGGCGTGGTTAAGAGGAGAGTATATTTACAGCTAGAATTCACCAACTCAAGTATTTCATATATATATATATATATATATATATATATATATATATATATATATATATATATATATATATATATATATATATATATATATATATATATATACATATATACAGGGTATATATATAAATACTTGACTTTCAGTGAATTCTAGAAGTTCTAGGTAATGTGGTATATGTAAAGATTTAGCTACACACCGGCGTCCTCAATTCCTAATTTATATATTTATCCATCCATTTTTAACCGCTTGTCCCTTATTTAACCTTTATTTACCCAGGGTAGGACAATTAAGAACTACATATGCCACAACTTTACATATTTACTTTACAACTTGCCACAACTTTCTAAAAATGCTGCTGTGAATTTAGGCATTTCTGGCTGCAACAATCACAAACAAAGGCAGCGAAATCCTGTAGGCACTGTTTCTTCCGGTGAGAATGTAATTAGCAAAACACCTCTCAAAAGAACTTCTAAACTCGTTTCCTGTCTTATCCTCTTTCAGTGCACCTTTCCCTGCCACTTTCATCTTCGCTGCCAGCCTCCCTATCCGATGAGTCTGCCATGACTCCCGATGCGGAGAACGCAGTCGTCAGTGCCATCCTTCCATTCTTGTTTCTTGGAAACGAACGGGATGCTCAGGACTTGGATCTCCTGTTGCGCCTCAACATCGGCTACGTGGTGAACGTGACGACTCATCTGCCCCTCTACCACGTCAAATCTGGATTGCGCTACAAAAGGCTGCCAGCTACAGACAACAGCAAACAAAACCTTCGACAATACTTTGAGGAGGTTTTTGAGTTTATTGGTGAGACTTTCACACTGTCAGTAAAGATGGCAAGTCTTTACCTCACCGAGGAGGATTTTTATGCCTTTGTTTTGGTTTCTGACATACAGAGGATTATATATACACAAACTACCATTCACCCTTCCTCCTCATCAGTACGTGTACATGCACTAAATTAGTCTGATTTCTCAAATAGTTCGGCTTTATATGAACCGCAAATAGCCCATGGAAACACCCTAATCCGATGGTGTTCAGTGTTTGAAAAATCGGACTAACACACCTGGATTATGCGATTGGAAACCAGATCTCGAGGGGGGAGGGTTGCGGCAAAGGGGACCCTTAGTGTCGCACTTCCACCAGAAGCAGATACCATTCAATAAAATCAGCAACAATTATAGTGATAAGGAGACTGTTTATTTGCTAATCAATTTAAAAGAACAGAACATTTCCAAGTGCATTGATGGTAGAAAAAAAAAACAGATTTATTTAATAAGGTAACTAAGGAAATGTTGAATGCCGGCTTAATACGGACTCCCGAACGAAATATGAATGACAACTAGGCACATATTACAAATTACAAGGAGAATAACAAAGCATACACTTCACGCAGCATTTCCAAACTGATTAATAATAACTCTGTAGTCCACACAACTGGCAAGATAGTCCAGAAAAATAGCAACCAAGTTCATTTAGAACAGTATCCAGTCGGTGCACGAATGCTTTTTTCCCTCAGATTTAAAACTCCTTCCATCAATCCACAGAGCCTTTGCTGCCTTATGAATTACATACGAGATATTCAAAAGGCTTGTTCTCATGATTCTCGGTCCAAAAATTCCTTCGAAAAAACTCTCTGCCGTTGGTCTTTCTTTACTTCGGACCTGCATCCGCTCCGATACATTCTTGGTAGTAGCGTCATGTTCATAGCGTAATCCAAGATCATTTCTTGATGCTGTCTGCTATTTCACATCAGCAAAAGTCATAAAAGACGTAATATTTCTAATCTGTGTCAATATTACAGCGGATACCACAATATAGCTAGGCTCTTAACTTGTTAGAAGCCACAGACGCCTAGTGTGTCGTCATGTAGCTCGACCGGAAAATAAATCAATTAACCGCGCTAAAAAAGAAATAAGCGCTCCCAAGTGTACGGGAAGCACCATGCTTATGACCAATAGTCGCATTAGAGAAAGAGCATGGACACTTGGACTTCACACAAAGGTATGAAAATCCAAAAAAACTAACTATTTGAGAAATCAGACTAATTTAGTGCATGGAAACGTAGTGACTGTAATCTCTAAGTAGTCCAACAAGCATGTTTTGGAATGTGGGGTATAAAATCACATTAGTAGCTAATTTAACTTAATGATCATACAGTACACTATATAAACACTGTATAAATGTTGTACCAATACAGATGTTACCTTATAGTAAAATCCCCAGACAAAAACAAAACATACATGGGGAGAACATGCAAACTCCAAACAGAGATGGAGATACGAACCTTTAGGCCTCGATGCCACAATTTGAAAGTATAAATACAGTGGTACCTCGGTTTTTGTACACCCCACTTTTCATTTCATTTGGATTTTGACAAAAAATGTTGCCGGTTATTGTACAGCCAAATACTGCACGTAACAAACAAGCCCAGACAAATAATCTCACACGCTGGTGATTAAGGTTGGGCATTCCTTGAATTTAATGATTCCGGTTCCGATACAGATTCCTTGTTTCAATTCCAGTTATTGATTCCGATTCTTGAATAGGCAGTGTCATCATACAAGTTTGCATGGTTTAAATCTGGGCACTAACCAGAGTTTTTCTTTGATAAAATGCCCTTTTTATTAACTAGACAAAAATGTCCTGTTTAAAAATAAAGAATTACATGTAAATATAGCAATTATTTACCTGCTAACCGAACCAGGAAAAATTCACAGATCAGTCTGATTGATAAAAAATAGAATGAGACTATTGAACAATATTCTCCCATTTATTTTTATAGCTACCTTTTCTTTTCTCTGTGGTGTTTATGTTTTCATGTTATTGCAATATTATGTGAAGTGTTTACTTTGAAAACTTCATGGAAAAACATTTACACAAACTCTATTGTTGCGTATTGTATGTGTTAAACCAGGGGCATCAAAATCATTTTCATAGTCGGTCTACACCGGTTAAGAGGGCCCTCAAGGGGCAACTACTAACTACAAAACTATATAAATGTACAGTATAATTTCCTCATGATACCATTGTCCCCTCATTTAATTATTATCATATTGTATGCCAACTGACTAATGGAAACGTGCTTTCCATTTAGAACTCAAAGTCAAGGCTTTTTGTGGCCCCAATCAAGATTTTTGTTTGTGGCCCTATTCCGGTCTTTAATTACCCGCATAACACGTAAGGCGCTAGGGCTGACTGCACTTAGTTGGTATGATGGGTTCGCAGTTCTCAGTGAAGCGTCTTGAGTATCTAAAAAAGCGCTCTATATACATGTAATCCATTATTATTATTATTGTAATACAATCGTCCGTCACCACATCGCGCTTTGAAGTTTGCGACTTGTAAAGGTGACTATGCGAGTGCTATTTAATGTCTAGAGAGCTTTCTTAAAGTTAAAAAAACATATCTGGACCAGGTTTTTAATGCTTTAGCTATGGAAATATTCAAATTTTAATTAATAATTCCTACTTCGCGGCAATGTATTTACTACAGCTAGGCCCGGAACCAATTAACAACGATAAACGAGGGTTTGCTGTATTACTCTTGGTGACCAAATTTGGCTATGGATGCCTGAGTGTGTGCACAAAAGACACAACCAACACAAATGCAGTTCAAGTATGTTTATAGTTATGGTAGATATTAAGAAATAATGTATTACCGTATTTTTCGGAGTATAAGTCGCTTCGGAGTATAAGTCGCACCGACCGAAAATGCATAATAAAGAAGGAAAAAAACATATATTGGGGAAATGTATTTGATAAAACCCAACACCAAGAATAGACATTTGAAAGGCAATTTAAAATAAATAAAGAATAGTGAACAACAGGCTGAATAAGTGTACGTTATATGACGCATAAATAACCAACTGAGAACGTGCAAGTGAGAACGTGCCTGGTATGTTAACGTAACATATTATGGTAAGAGTCATTCAAATAACTATAACATATAGAACATGCTATACATTTACCAAACAATCTGTCACTCCTAATCGCTAAATCCGATGAAATCTTATACGTCTAGTCTCTTACGTGAATTAGCTAAATAATATTATTTGATAGTTTACGGTAACGTGTTAATAATTTCACACATAAGTCGCTCCTGAGTATAAGTCGCACCCCCGGCCAAACTATGAAAAAAACTGCGATTTATAGTCCGAAAAATATGGTAATAATGATTAACAAGTAAGGTAAAAATTTGTATTTACTATAAATAATCACGTATGGACACTACAACAAAAAGCTACATGTATAACTACAATTCAGTTCCATCCAGTATGTTCAATAGTTATGGGTTTATATTCCAGATAATAGGCAAAATTCATATAAAAAGGTATAGCTCGGTTGGTAGAGCGGCCGTGGCAGCAACTTGAGGGTTGCAGGTTCGATCCCCGCTTCCGCCATCCTAGTCACTGCCGTTGTGTCCCTGGGCAAGACACTTTACCCACCTGCTCCCAGTGCCCACCCACACTGGTTTAAATGTACTTTAGATATTGGGTTTCACTATGTAAAAGCGCTTTGAGTCACTAGAGAAAAGCACTATATAAATATAATTCACTTCACTTCACTTCAAGAAAAAAAGGTTGATAGGTCCAAAGAGAAAAGAAAAGTGTTGGATATCTCCTACTGCAGTGAAGCCAATTTATAAATGCTTCGGCATTAATTTTAAAAGTAAACAAAACATAATAAATGTGCAAGAACTATGAAAAAAAAATTCTTTAGGCACCATATTTTGGGGGAAAGGTTCAGCTACAATAAAAACAATTAAATGGTACGGTCCTTTTATAAATACGTTGATAAATCTGTCACAATTAAGGTGTTTGAAGCGATGCTAAATTAGCAATTATGTCTTTGGGCTTTTGAATGGACACGGCCGCCATGCTGATGAACCAAACTAACACGAACCTGTTGACTCACCGCTGAATAAAAGTTTAGTATAAACAAAGAATATTTGTATCTAAAAGGTAATTCAGTCCATCAAAGTGTAACTAACAAACACCCACAGAACACGATGACCACGTCCATGATTAGCTACTAAAGTGCCTGGACGCCATAATCATGTGGCCCCCGCTCGTCCAAGCTATTAGAGATCTAATTTAATAAATGTCAACAACAAACAAAATGTTTGGAGTTGCTTTCTGCATCAAACAATATTGAGTTAAGAAGAACTGCAGTTACATGGGGTACAATATTTTTCTCTCAAGATGTTTGCAAATTTTAGCACAAATGATGACGTGCATTGTATTGACACACCTTTTCTGGTTTTTGCGGGCCACATAATATCATGTAGCGGGCCAGATGTGCTCCTGGGCCTTGAGTTTGACCCCTGTGTTAGACTGTCTGATGCTGCATGTTACTGAGCTAGTGAACACCCACTAAGCTGGGTGAAGAACATCAAACAAACAACTTGTAAAACTATCATTATTCTCTATAAAATGTGTTAATATTTTTGGGTGTCTGCAACGGATTAATTATATTTACAATATTTCTTATGGGCAACGGTTTCCGTACCATTCAGTTGTCATCTGACCTTTTGGAACAGATTACAACAAAAACCGAGGTAGCTCTGTATTACAAGTAGTCCTAAATAGTACACTTTATCATTGTAAGTTTTGTTGTTATACCAGTTCATAAAAATGTATTTTTTTATCCACAGAGGAGGCATATCAGAGTGGGCAGGGAGTGTTGGTGCATTGCCAGGCAGGTGTGTCCCGTTCTGCAACCATCGTCATCGCCTACTTAATGAAGCACACCCTCATGACAATGACAGACGCCTATAAATACGTACGTAGCCGTCGTCCTGTGGTGTCACCAAATTTAAACTTCATGGGCCAGCTTTTGGAGTTTGAGAGAGACCTCAACTCAGGGGTGACTCCTCGCATCTTGATGCCTAAACTTGACGGTGTGGAGACGCAGGTGTGAAGAACACAAAGGCTACTAAATCAGCTTTGGATGCCAGGTTAATACTGTAGGAAAATGGCAGCATGTGTTGGCAATTATTGTACTTTTATACTGTGAAACATGAGACAAACTGATACATGACCTCATGTGAGTAGCTCTTTTAACTTAAGCAGCGTCCATTGTACTGTTTATAAATAACGTGCCAATATAGATGTAACATTATATTCAAAAAATATCTGCCTCTTTATACGTGTTTTGATCATTTACTACAGGAAAAATACAGTCGCTGTCGACAAGCCATGCTTGCATGCAAAATTGCATTGCCACAATTTGATACACAAATTGAATAACACAAATGTAGCAAGGCACACATTACTGAAATGCACTTTACTAAATGTGTTTATGTTGTCATGCTTAGTTGAGCACCATGGACCTGATGCAGATTTGAGTAGTATAAACCTGGGATGCACATCACATTAAAAAAATTGTTGAGTGTTTAAACTTCATATTGAAAAAAAGCTAGTGCACTAATATTTCAAAACAACTGGAATAACATGATCCATAACTTAATGCTTAGAAAGTTGACGTGGTTATAATGCAAAGTGACCAGATGGCTGATTTTTAACTGTGACACATCAGATAGACGAACATCTTTTACAGTGTACTTCTCAGTTGATTGGAAATGCATATTTATTTCACAAGCCACAACCTTAGGTACCTGCACGTTTAATAAGATCCAACACAGCAGCTGCAGACCTTTGCACATTGTCAGAGAAGTATTAAATCAATACAATGTGTTTATTTTATACACTAGTACCTCAACATAGGACCATAATTGCTTCTGTGACAGCGCTCCTGACTCAAAACACTTGAATATCAAATCAATGTCTCCCAATGTAATGAATTGAAAATTGAAATCAATCTAATTGATTTTTGATGAGTTTTTATTTTTTTAATATCCCACGCATCTTCTTCTCAGCTATGTCCATCACGCCAAATTTCTTCCTTCCCATGGTTGGAAAAAACATTAATGTCGATCTTGAGCTATTAGCTAATGCTCGTGAGTAAGACCAGATGTTTTGGGCAGATTTTACTAGGTTCCCTGTGACATTTGCTATGACAAATAATGGCTGCTTGGAACTAACAATTTTAAAAAGGGATCTGGTACTTCTTTTGGAATTTATCCTATCATTCACAATTCTTATGTGAGACAAGCACACACGTTTTTTTCTTTTTTATGCATTCTATCTATTAAATAAATCAGAGCAAAGGTCGGCTTACAATGGAGCCACTGGAAGTCACTCTATTCTTCTACATATAAAGCGCTTTAAAAATATCCAAACACTTCCATCAAGGTTTTATATACATGCTGTAAGTATTTACAGTACATCCGGAAAGTATTCACAGTGCTTCACTTTTTCCACATTTTGTTATGTTACAGCCTTATTTTGAAATAGAATACATAAATGTGTGTCCTCAAAATTTTACAGACCATACTCCATAATGACAATTTCAGTAAGTTTTTATTTTACAATTTATTTAACAAAAAACTTAAATGAATCACATGTACATAAGTCTTTAAATACTTTGTTAATGCACCTTTGGTAGCAATTACAGCATTAAGTCTTTTTGAATACGATGCCACAAGTTTGGCACACCTATCTTTGGGCAGTTTTGCCCATTCCTCTTTGCAGCACCACTCAAGCTCCATCAGATTGGATGAGAAGTGTTGGTTTTTATCCAGGATGTCTCTGTACAAACAAAAAAGATTGTGGCATTGTATTCAAAAACACCTGAGGGAGTAATAGCTGCCAAAGGTGCATCAACAAAGTATTGAGCAATGGGTCTGAATACTTACTGTATGTACATGTGATATATATATATATATATTTTTTTTTAATTATAAATTTGCAAAATTTAAAAAATACATATTTTGAATTGTCATTACAGGGTATTGTCTATCAAATTTGAGGATAACAATTAAATGTATTCCATTTTGGAGTAAGGCTGTAACATAACAAAATGTGAGGAAAGTATGTACTGGATGTAATGTAGTAACATAAACATTCATAATAATAACTTTTTTAACCATACGGCGGCGCACTAATCTCGCAAATGCATCACAAAGTTTGCTTTTTCTTTACAACAACATCACTGATTACTACTCAGTCACTGGAGACTTCATGAGAGACAACAAATATAAAGAAACCTCACTTAGTGTACAATGTCTGCTCTCACTAGGACGCCAACTTTTAGGATGTTTATTTCTTCCCATTTGGATGAACAATTACTCATAATCCTCACAAAGAAAAAAGGGAATACAACCAAGTGTCTTTTGGGGTCTTTTTCTCCATTTCCGGGCTTAATTTGGCTTTCAAAGTTGACCAACCTCCTGGATTATGTCCTCATCCTTTTATTATACAGGTGAGAGGTATGATTTATAATTTAGGATAAACTTTCACGAACTCCGAGGCGAGAACACAGCTCCCCAGCTGATGACGTCAACATAGCAGCATAAGAAGGTTACTTACCTCTCTGTGACAATGCGCCACTAAAAAAAGGTCCTTAACTTTAGCGCTTATAATAGCAATATCACTAATACTTGGTTAATATTCAGGTCAGAAAATGTAAATGGGAGTATTGTTGGCGCTTTCTGGGTGGTTATTTAGAGAGCTTTACGGGCGGAATAGAGAACCTCCCATTGACTCCATTGTAAACTGACTTTTATTTACAAGTTAGAACTAGGGATGTCCGATAATGGCTTTTTGCCGATATTTGATATTCCGATATTGTCCAACTCTTTAATTACCGATACCGATATCAACCGATACCGATATCAATCAATACCGATATATACAGTCGTGGAATTAACACATTATTATGCCTAATTTGGACAACCAGGTATGGTGAAGATAAGGTCCTTTTTTTAAAAATTAATAAAATAAAATGACATAAATAAATTAAAAACATTTTCTTGAATAAAAAAGAAAGTAAAACAATATAAAAACAGTTACATAGAAACTAGTAATTATGAAAATGAGTAAAATTAACTGTTAAAGGGTAGTACTATTAGTGGACCAGCAGCACGCACAATCATGTGTGCTGAATGAGTGTACAAGGGGGAGGGAGGTTTTTTGGGTTGGTGCACTAATTGTAAGTGTACCTTGTGTTTTTTATGTTGATTTAATAAAAAATAAAATAAAAACGATACCGATAATTTAAAAAACGATACCGATATTTTCCGATATTACATTTTAAAGCATTTATCGGCCGATAATATCGGCCGGCCGACATCTCTAGTTAGAATGCAATAAAAGCATATGTGTTCTTGTCTCTCATAAAGATTGTGAATTATAGACAACATTTTACAAAAAGTGCAGTTCCCCTTTAAGCATGAGAGAGCTCTTATCTCAAAACATTCTTGTATGTTGGGGCACTCTTATGTTGAGGTACAACGGTAGTTTACAGTGGTGTAGAACTGTTGTGCATTACACTGAAGAATAGGTCTAGGGCTGGGCGATTATATGATCGTGGTCGCGATTAATTCAAGTTCAATCACAGAGATCAGCTGTCAGCATATTTCCTACAAACATGGCGAAAATGTCTGTTAGAAGTTACCGCAGTAGTAAACAGTAGGGAAACAACAATAAGAAGAACAAAATCAAAAAACACTAGCATAGGAGTTGAAACACCTTTAAGAGGAGCAGCGGCTTTAGTGGCAGGCTTTAGTTTCACTATCTGCTGCAGCTCACCAATAATCCTGCCCTGAATACGGACTTGCAGGCACTCAGAACGTCTATGTGACTGTATTGGTCCCGACTAATTTAACCAGAAAAGGCTTTTTTATATCTGAATATTTTTAATCAGACTTTATGTGTCTGCAAGTTTCCACTCTTCTGATATAACATGTACCAAAATTATTTGTGGATCAAAAAAACAAAAAACATTTTGTTCCTGAAATAATCATTAAACTTGTCTTATTTGTTACTATACATTATTTTGCAGTACCTCAAATTTAACTTGAAGTGAAAGTCTTGCAGTATTCACTACACCAATTATACTTTGTTTATTGCAGAATGTTTGTGATCATCAATCAATCAATGTTTATTTATATAGCCCTAAATCACAAGTGTCTCAAAGGGCTGTACAAGCCACAACGACATCCTCGGTACAGAGCCCACATACGGGCAAGGAAAACTCACCCCAGTGGGACGTCAATGTGAATGACTATGAGAAACCTTGGAGAGGACCGCATATGTGGGTAACCCCCGCCCTCTAGGGGAGACCGAAAGCAATGGATGTCGAGTGGGTCTGACATAATATTGTGAAAGTCCAACACATCAGCGAAAGTCCAGTCCATGGTGGGGCCAGCAGGAACCATCCCGAGCGGAGACGGGTCAGCAGCGTAGAGATGTCCCCATCCGATGAACAGGCTAGCGGTCCACCCCGGGTTGGGAGCAGAGTAGAAAAGAAAAGAAAAGAAACGGCAGATCAACTGGTCTAAAAAGGGAGTCTATTTAAAGGCTAGAGTATACAAATGAGTTTTAAGATGAGACTTAAATGCTTCTACTGAGGTAGCATCTCTAACTTTTACCGGGAGGGCATTCCATAGTATTGGAGCCCGAATAGAAAACGCTCTATAGCCCGCAGACTTTTTTTGGGCTCTGGGAATCACTAATAAGCCGGAGTTCTTTGAACGCAGATTTCTTGTCGGGACATATGGTACAATACAATCGTCAAGATAGGCAGGAGCTTGACCGTGTAGTATTTTATACGTAAGTAGTAAAACCTTAAAGTCGCATCTTAAGTGCACAGGAAGCCAGTGCAAGTGAGCCAGTATAGGCGTAATATGATCAAACTTTCTTGTTTTTGTCAAAAGTCTAGCAGCCGCATTTTGTACCATCTGTAATCTTTTAATGCTAGACATAGGGAGGCCCGAAAACAAAACGTTACAGTAATCGAGACGAGATGTAACGAACGCATGGATAATGATCTCAGCATCGCTTGTGGACAAAATGGAACGAATTTTAGCGATATTACGGAGAGGAAAGAAGGCCGTTTTAGTAACACTCTTAATGTGTGACTCAAACGAGAGAGTTGGGTCGAAGATGATACCCAGATTCTTTACCGAGTCGCCTTTTTTAATTGTTTGGTTGTCAAATGTTAAGGTGGTATTATTAAATAGATGTCGGTGTTGAGCAGGACCGATAATCAGCATTTCCGTTTTCTTAGCGTTGAGTTGCAAAAAGTTAGCGGACATACATTGTTTAATTTCAATAAGACACGCCTCCAGCTGACTACAATCCGGCGTGTTGGTCAGCTTTAGGGGCATGTAGAGTTGGGTGTCATCAGCATAACAGTGAAAGCTAACACCGTATTTGCGTATGATGTCACCTAGCGGCAGCATGTAAATACCAAAGAGTGCAGGGCCAAGAACCGAACCCTGGGGAACTCTGCACGTTACCTTAACATAGTCCGAGGTCACATTGTTATGGGAGACACACTGCATCCTGTCAGTAAGATAAGAGTTAAACCAAGACAAGGCTAAGTCTGTCATCCCAATACGCGTTTTAATACGCTCTAATAAAATATTATGATCAACAGTATCGAAAGCGGCGCTAAGATCAAGAAGCAGCAACATAGATGACGCATCAGAATCCATCGTTAGCAATAGATCATTAGTCATTTTTGCGAGGGCTGTCTCCGTAGAGTGATTTGCCCTGAAACCGGATTGAAAAGGTTCACAGAGATTGTTAGACGCTAAGTGTTCATTTAGCTGCTGTGCGACAATTTTTTCGAGGATTTTCGAGATAAACGGAAGGTGGGACACCGGCCGGTAGTTTACCATGAGGTCAGGATCGAGGTTAGGTCTTTTGAGTAGAGGATGAATAACCGCTTTTTTGAATGCTAGGGGAACAGTGCCAGAGGAAAGTGATAAGTTTATAATATTTAACACTGATGGACCTAATAATACAAAAAGCTCCTTGATAAGTTTCCCAGGAATTGGGTCAAGTAAACATGTTGTTTGTTTTGTCCCATTTACACATTTTAACAATTCCTCCAATGTTATTTCATCAAAGAGAGAGAAACTATTTTGGAGGGCAGTGTCCGTCGTATATACAATCGTATTTGTGTTAATAGAGCCCAGTTGTAGCTGAGATGCATTGTCTTTAATCTCTTTTCTAATGACTTCAATTTTCTTATTAAAGAAATTCATAAAGTCATCTGCTGAGTGGGTGGAGCTACTGGGAGGAGTCCCTTGTTGGGTTAGCGATGCTACAGTACTAAACAAAAATTTAGGATCATTTTTGTTGAGGTGGATGAGATTTGAGTAATATTTAGCTTTAGCTGAGGTAAGCATGCGTTTATAAGTTATTAAACTATCACTCCGTGCTTGATGGAAAACCTCAAGTTTAGTCGCACGCCATTTGCGTTCCAGCTTTCTACATGATAATTTCTGGGCTTTAGTTTCTTCAGTAAACCATGGGGTACGCCTTTTAGGGGCCCTTTTTAGCTTTAGCGGTGCTACACTATCAATGGTGTCGCGCAGGGCGTCATTAAAGTTGTTAGTGAGGTTATCAATAGAGCCCACATAATTTGGGAATGGTGCCATTACCGAAGGCAGTCGGTCAGTAAGAGTCGTCGTTGTGGCAGCATTAATGTTGCGGCTGCTATAGTAGTTATTATTATTATTATTAGTTTGTTGACAATAAGTCAGAACTTCGAATTTTATAAGGTAATGATCGGCCATTACTTTAGTGTACGGGAGTATCGTAACTTTGGAGGTGGTGACACCCCTGACAAGCACTAGATCTATCGTATTACCGTTGCGATGCGTGGGTTCATTTATTATTTGTGTAAGACCACAGCTATCAATTATAGTCTGGAGCGCCACGCATGGAGGGTCCGATGGGGTATTCATATGGATGTTAAAGTCCCCCATTATGATTATATTGTCGGCGTGCGTCACTAGATCAGCAACGAACTCTGAAAATTCATTGATAAAGTCCGAATAGGGCCCTGGGGGGCGGTAGATGACAGCCAGGTGCAGAGGCAGCGGTGTGACAAACCTCGTAGTAAGCACCTCAAACGAGTTATATTTATTCTTTAGGTCCGAGGTAAGGCTAAAGTTTTTGTTGTATATTAGAGCAACACCCCCACCCCTTTTAATGGGGCGGGCAATATGCGTTCCCGTATAGCCAGGAGGAGACGCCTCACCCAGCGCAAAAAATTTGTCTGGTTTGAGCCAGGTCTCGGCTAGACCAACGACATCAAGATTGTTGTCTCTAATGACTTCATTAACTAATAACGTTTTGGAAGACAATGACCTTATGTTTAAAAAGCCCATATTATAGGTAGTGGGCTGTTTTGAGGAGTTTTTGTTGAAAGTATCCGTAGTAGCAATATTAATAATGTTACGTTTATTATGCGTAGTGCACTTTAAATAATTTCGACCATATCTAGGAATTGATATGACAGGAATTTTTAGATTGTTTGCCACCTCAGTAAAATGCATGTCCACCTCTGACGCAGAAAAAACATTATGTGAATTGTATATTGTTCTAAGAGAATTGCTATGTGTGCAGGGATTATCCAGCCTGGCGCTGGCTAGTTCTAGCTTAACAGACTCCATATTAGCGCTTCTTTGTGGATTAGCATTTAGCTTTTTCGTTAGCCCCGCTAACAACAACGCCTTTAGCTTTGTTGTTAGCCCCGCCCGACATCCCCGCTTCTGCTTCCGAGCCACCGCTTACGTCTCTTTCGTTGACGGTCTCCGCTGGTAGTGGACGCCGCTGCTTCAAAGGCCACTGCTGGATGTAGCTTGCAAAGAATTCCCAAGCTAGCGAGAAGGTCCACCGTACACGCATCTTTCAGCCCAAAATGGCCCGATCTCTCCACATCCAGAATCGTAAGTCGGTCGTAAGTGATCACGGAGTGAACACGCTGTGAGCCAGCCATGAAATTGACTGAATTGACGGGTAATTTTGCCAAATCGGTTTACACTTCCAAGAGCGCATGCAAGAGGCTGCTGCCGTGAAGCGCCGCCATCTTGATAAAAAGCAAAAAAAACTAAAAAACTTTGAGAGGCAAAAAAGTTGTTCTCTTTACCCCCACAAAAGGTACCAAAAAACAAGCAAAACCGTGGCCCTAAAACCAGGTACAGACTGTAGCATGGGTTACCTGTACTATTGCACCTCTAGTGAACACAATCATAGATATTAACAAAATGACAGTTGTCAGCTGTTAGCATGTATTACCTCAATCAAACATGCCGGAAATGTTTGTTACAAGATACTGTAGTAGTAAACAGTAGGGATGTGGTACTCGCTATAATCCTGCATGGGACAATCCACTTTAATGCAAAACAAATTGTGATATTAATCGAGAACGGATGATATGAAAAAATTAATCGTGATCATTTTTTTTGCATATCGCCCAGCCCTAAGTAAGTCACCTTGTTATGCAACATAACAGACAAAATTCGAGAAATCTCTCTCAGTAAGATGCATCATAGTTCCAAGTCAATGCTAACTACAGCCACAAAAATAAACTCATTTTATTAAATTAATAAGTATCGACCAAAAGTGACAAATGTGTGATTTACCTGTGATCTTTTAATAGATTATTACATTAGATTGTGTAGGTGTACCTAATATTGTGGACAGTGAATACTTTTGCCAACAGTAGTCAAAGGTAAAAAAAAAAAAAAAAGGTAGCAATTTTGTTCTCTGTTTTTTATACATAGACCAGTGTCTTGTTTGTTGACGGTTTAGGATTTCTACGTGTTGCAAACTTAAGGAGAGGAGAAAAAAAAGAGCCATTTAAAAATGTTTACACTCTTTTTAGGTAGAGAGCGCACACAGCGCTTCTCACAAATCTACTTGGTATTGAGTTTGTTTACCTTTTTTGAAGAAGTAAGAATGGGTTCTCCTTATGCCTTACTCTCCTCACTGTGGCCCTCATGACTATGCATCGCTGTATTGGGAAGGCTTTGACTATAGAAAAGGTACCTCGAGTCACTGTGAACGCTTCTTCCACTGTGAAGGTTGAGGCCGTGTAGCTTCATTCAGCATCACCATCACCGCCTCGCCGCCAACTTCTGCTCTGCTAGGAAGACAAACAAAAACATGGATGAAAACAACAGCGGGGGGGTACAGGGTAGCCTAAAGCAAAGCTTAGTGTCTTCATTGAAAAATGTATTAATGCAATCTTTTCTGTCATCAAATGTGAAGCTTTAAAGTATATTGGGCCTGACCTACTAAAGATATGCTTTTAAAACACGTGCAAACTGCAAACTTGATCTGCTCACGCCCACAATACTGGGAGGAGGAGATAGAAATATAATAATTTAGCCCTCGCAATGTGATTTATCAAGCCTGAAACTGTTTTGCGGCTGCTGTCTTTGTCATTTTTGTCAGTTTTTGTACAGTTACCAATGCCTAAGGTACGTGCAAACTAGCGCAGTTACGCACACTTGGCTGGGATTGCTGCAATCGACATATTTCAGAAATAAAAATATTAGACAAACAGTCTGTCCCAACAATTCCATCTTAAAGCTGATGAATGACTGTAGGGCTGATTTGGAGACAGCAGCCACCAAAACAATGGTAGCCGCTGGCTTTTTTAAATGGTGTTTGTTTTGTCAACTAACAGATTGTTGTGTATAGAGCAACTTACAATTTGTGTTGCAATAAATAAGACAACACAGAAAGGAAAGAGATGCTAGCAGTTTACATGACTTCTTTTGTCGAGATGGCGCTTCTTGAGTATATTGCTTAGCAAAAGTGACACAGATTGTAGTTGTGCGCTGCTTGTTCAACAACATAGCAACAAGCCACAGGTTGGGGCAAGATGCCGGATGTGCAGGAAATGAGTGTCTTAATTGTAGTTAATGCAAAATCATAATTTAAATAAGGTGGTCTGCTCCACTTTTGCATTTGTTATCAATTGTACACTCAGTCTTAGTAGATCACACGCAACACGCCCAATAATAATGCACACAACTTTATAGTTTGCACACGCCATGTAGCACTTGTTATTTGGGGTCTTAGTAGATCAGGCCATTAGTGTTTATTCCGCTTTGACTGGCAGGATTTTTTCATGTAGCCTCCTGTTGGTGTTAGCATTTATAAACTGGTGTTGTACAAATAATTAGGGATTTCTGTGATTATTTTTGCAACATTTTCGAACAGATTGCCATACACTGTTTTTGATAACATGTTGTGCAAAATGCTTGCATTTGAAATGTGACATACTATTATTCAGATAATCTGACAGGGACGCCCACTGCAGTGCTGTCCTCTTATTGACCACAGGTCAAATGACAACTCTTTAGGTTAAAGAGGGTTGATTGCTGGAGCTAGATAACTCAATGTGAACATGTGTGTTCTCACAATGGATTTGTTAATTGGATGAAAAGTAAAGTGTTCCTGTAGTTCAGAAACGTTATAATTTTAACCATTAATTTCATTGGAAAAAAAGACTGACAAAGCCTTATTGACATTTTGGTTTTAAAAAAATTGTCTTGGTTAATTGTATTGCCCTGGTATTAATGCAAGATGTGTCAGAAACATTGGAGGACTGGTGTCACATAAATTCAAATTCAAACTAATCACCCTGGAGTCTACACACATTCCCAGCCTTGAGTTCTCCTGCCACAACTCCTGCCTCTTCCCATACACTGAGCGAAACAAACGCCATAATATTGCTATGTAAATGTAATGGTTCGTCGTCTGGCCATGTGGCAAGAACTCACAGTGACTTGACAGTCTTGGAACTTTTCTGACACACCTCATATTAATGAAATTCAGATTTTAAAGAAAATAGGCCTTAACTTTTTATTGGATATTGCACAAATGGCTCGTTAAACGGCTTCACAAATGGCTTCATCATTTAAGGATCAATAGATCCCTTATTGAATTTGAAGATGTAAAATCCCCTGCAAAAAGTTCTCGAAACCAAATTAATACCTCATCCTTCAGTTTCCTTATTACGACTGTGAATTTGTAGGTTATGTATATTTTTCTACGGTTACGTTTCCTGGTTAGAAGTTGTTGTTTTTTAAATGCTGCTCTTCTGTTATTATTATTGTTCTCATTTTAGCTTGGGAAACATCAGCCAAACTTGTTGTCGTCACTCCCATGATTTTTATAGACTTTTTATGCAAATGTATGCGGAAAGAAGTTGTTTCATTTTGCGCTTTATGAACTTACTGTAAAGACGCTCAAGTGTTCCCTTTGGGTCGGAGTCTAGTGCGAGTGTGTGTTGTTGCATTTGTAAAGAGGAAAGATTTGCAAGTGTATTTTTGATGCCTGCATTGTAAGACAGTGCATTGCTTACTTGTGGCTACTTCCTGTTTGTACTTTACTAGCTACTGTATGTTTCAACAGTGTGTTACTTAATGTACTAGATATGAGATTTGAAGCTGCTGATTATTGAAAATAAAAAATAATCCAATGGAAGGGAGAAAAATAAAATTAGGCAACACATTTTCTAATGCTTTGGTGTCCCCCTACCATTCTCAACCTGTGATCCCTCCCCCGCCTTTCCGTAATTGAATAGTCCTTCTATTTAGACAACATTAGAAAATTCTGTCTTCCTAGTTCTACAATGCTGCTATATCACAAATACTTCTCTATAAGTTGCATTTACCTCAAAAGAGGTGCCGGTTTGGAAAGAAGCCCTGCTGACGTAGCTATTTAATGCACGCTTTGATGTACTGCCTCAGAGCCGTGTTCATCTTTGCATGCACAATTGGAGCATCTGTATGGTCTTCCTTTAAAAAAAAGAAAGTATATGGTGGAAAGAAAATACAGCTTCTTTTACAGTTAATGATCACAAAGAGATTAAACACTTCCACAACACGAAAAAGTCAATCAAAAGTATCCATGGAGGAAGATAAGACAGGACTCCTAGATTTGAATCCATTAATTGGGTTTAGAAATATGTTAGCAGGGAATCCAAACCTTACAACCTTCGGAGCAGCACAGTCCACATGGACACAGATGTGCACTTTAAGGACAAAAGTATTGGGACAACTAGTACAACTGTTTTTGTCCAGACAGACATTTGTAAGGTCCTGGATCGCTGATGTCGGACAACAATCTTTGTTCTTTAGTTTACTCTAAAATGTTTTTTCATGGGGTTAGTCAAGCTTTTTCACAACAAATACCTGCAATTGGACCTTACTTTGTGCACTGGAACAGAATTAGAGCTGCCCCAAAACTGTTGGAGTTGTCCAAAATTGGTGAACAACTATTATTCATGGACTAGCCATGGTCAGCACCGACTCAAGCTCTTGGCGGGGAATCACGTACTCAGAGCGGACTGCCTCGTAATATTTCATCCCAACAAGACAAAAGAATGCACTCAAAATTACAGTAGGCTCCAATTTTGAAAATGCGCTAGCTCGATGCTAATTTGATTAGATATGCCATGTACATGCTACCGATCAATATTACTGATTTTTCATGGTGATTTCAACACCACCATATTTGGTAATTAAAAATACAACTAAGATACACATTAAAATGAAACAGCTGGTGTAGGGCTAAAGAAAACAATAGACTGGCACATTCAACTTAATGGCAAAGACTACTTCCTGGCTTTGCAACACACCAGAGTCTGCCATCTAAGGTTTTGGAATTGCAACTGCATACAAAGTCTACTACATAATACTTGCAAATGAGGCTCAGAAATGTAATAAGAAAACAAGATAAAACAATGGGACAGCACAGTTATCATTGTTAATTGTCAAATTTAAAAAAAAAAGAGATTTTATTATTAAACAACTAGCATTTATTAACACGTCATGAAAACACAAAAGTACCGAAGTTTGGTGCCGTTGAGTACCGTTATCGAGTCCCACATATCGGGAATCGTTACCGTATCCGTTCAAATGTTTAAGATAACGATTCCTACTAGTATTAAATCGGTACTTTTGAAACGGTGGTTGTGCTGAAACGGTGCCTAAACCAATACTTAAAATATAGGAAACTTGGATTCTTGTTTGAAACGATGCCTTTTTGTTTTTACAGAATTTAGTGATATTCAAATTGAATTTAAATGCTTCAATAACATATATAAAATGATAGCTAAGTAACACATTTAACAATTAAAAAATAGATTCCACATACAATTGTAATTACCACAGAAAAACCAGCAACAATACAGAACACAGGGAGTGTGCAATAAAGGACTTGCTTGTGTTGTAATGTTTGATGCACACAATTCCCACGTTTGTGAAGGCGCCTCGCTGTGTCCAGAAATTACGATATTGTATGCGCTATACAAGTAAAGAATACATCTTAAGACCAGTGTATTATCAACCAACCCCTAATTGATTGAATAATTAACCTGGAAGTGTGTCACAATACTTTTGTCCACATAGTGTACCTTCATATCTATATACAGTAGGTGCTGGAGCATCAAAGGCCTTTTGTGATCAACTAAATGAACCTTAGGACAATAATAAGGAATATGTCGACCATTAGAATTCACTTGTACCGGTACTTTAAAAAAAAAAAAAAACTTAGGGACAACGCGTGTTTATGAATCATCATGTAGCACAATGTAATATGCAACGTTTTAAGTTATACTGCTGTGATTCAAATTACTGTTGCATATTTCACATATTTAAGAGTTTGTCATCAGTGGGTTGAAATATGCTTTTATGTTATTCTTGATATTTTACTCAAGTGACGTGTGTAAATGAAGCGTTAGGAGTAGAGGAGTTTGTTGGCATGAGATTAAACTCCATTCCTGGATGAAGAGTTGTGCAATACACAGGTCCCCTATGTGGACAGCAGCAGCTCAGACTGCGTGACTGCATGTGACAACATGCAGCATTTTAATGTTGTTGTTTTTTTTACATTTCTGTAGCAACCATGATTTAGGGGGCACCAATGTTTCTCTTCCAACCTACGTCTTTTAGCAAAATTGAATAGTGTAACCCTAATAGGATCTTAAAAGTGTGCAGTGCAAAACCTGATGGATGGATTGTGAAGTTGTTCTCATGTTCATTTCTGGTAAACACGCTGGAACTGGCTCTTTTGCTAATAATAAAATAATATTGAAATACAACTATGTGTCATGTGCATCTTTTCTTAAATGGGGGGACATATAGTGTAATTTAGTTAGAAGTTCAAATGAACCATGTCCTAGCAACTGCCAGTCTACTGTAGTATTGAACTGTTCTGTCAATACCAACAGCCAATTAGAATTGATGATTCTGATCATCATCCCACCCACATTTGCTTCTTTCAGCATTGCGTAACACTTGGTTTGGGACTCACAAAATGTGTGATCAATGTGGCACATTTTCAGTTTATGGCTGGAATTAACTCCTGTGCAATCACTTATCGCACAAAGGTGAGTACACCCCTCACATTTTTGCCACCATTTTCATTAAAGTACATGTACTGTATACCACAGACATGAAACCTTGTTATACTTTAGAAGTGTTAGTGTTGCCGGTGGGGCGGGGGCGGTCTTCCCGTCCGGTTGCGGGGGGTCTCCGGGCCCCTCGGGCGGGGCGTCCCGCCTTTCTGTCCGTGTGGGGTGTGGTCTCTCGCTGGCTTGGGGTCTGGCTGCCCCCTGCTTTTCTCGTGCCTTGTCCTCTGCCGGGTGCGTCTGTCTGCGGCCTGCTGCTGGCCCTTGTGGGCGGCGCGGTGTGCCAGGCTCTGGGGTTCCTGTCGCTGTCCGGCTTGGCTGCGTGGGGGCGGTGGCCCCTGGTTCCCTGGGCACCGCACCTACTGTTTGTGGGATGGGCTCTCTGGGAGGCTGGGCCCGTACTCTGGCTCCCGCACACACTGGGAGTCAAATGTATTGTACATGCAAATTCATATATACTCACACACATACATACACACATACATAGGTACCTACGCTCCCACATACATATACAAATAAATACAGTACATATTTACACACTCAAAGTTCGTACATCCACACGCACATTCATTATACAAACATACTGTATACACATACTGTACATATACATTCACTGTAAAAACATACATATACACATACTGTACATATACACTCACTGTACAAACACACACATACACATACTACACATATACATTCACTGTACAAACACACACATACATATACTGTACATATACATTCACTGTACAAACACACATATACACATACTGTACATATACATTCACTGTACAAAGACACATACTGTACATATACATTCGCTGTACAAACACACACATACACATTCTATACATATACATTCACTGTACAAACACACATATACACATACTGTACATATACATTCACTGTACAAGCACACATATACACATACTGTACATATACAAGTACATATGCACACATACACTCATGCACATAATTACGTTTCATCAAACATATATTAACGTTGTTGCCCTAGGGTAAACTGGGTATAACACATGGCACACTGACAAAGCTTAACCTATTGTTACTATGACAATCTACAAGGTTAATGTAGGTTGCTTCTCTTTCTTCCCCTCCATTTTTCTGCATTCTTTCGTATCTCAAGTTATCATTACGTATATGTATTGTTGCATTTGAACAATTGTATTGTAGATAATAAAGGTAAAGTATTGGTATTGTTTATTATCAATAGCACTATTTCTATTGGTATTCATATTGCTCCATTTTTAGTGTAATAATGCTCATTGTCATTTCTGTATTATTTTTTATTTTCGCTAACTGCTTATTTGCTATTCCTTTTACCATCATATTTGTACATGTCGTATTTGCTGATGTTGCTCTGTTGTTGTTGTTGTTGTGTTTGCTGTTGTTGTTTTTGTCTCTCTGTCTAATCCCCCTCTTGTCCCCACAATTCCCCCCTCTGTCTTCCTTTTTCTCTCTTTCTATCCCCTCCTGCTCCGGCCCGGCTGCACCAAATGATTATATAAATACATTTAATAAAGTCAAAATACAAATAAGGCAACAAGAGAAGTATCCTACACTTCTCTTTTGTAAAGTAAATCTGAACAGCCGATATGGGCATCTACATCTGCTATATGATTTGCCCGAGAAGCTGGGCAGGACATTATTAAAAAAAAAAATTAAAAAAAAGAAGTGTTAGTGTACAGCTTGCATCGCAGTATAGATTACTTTACACTTAAAATGACTCAACACACATACATTGTTGTCGCTGCATGAGTGGTGCCGGCACTGGACAGCTGCGGTTCACCGAGGGAAATATAAATTCCAACATGTATTGTGATACTGTTAAAGGCCTACTGAAACCCACTACTACCGACCACGCAGTCTGATAGTTTATATATCAATGATGAAATCTTAACATGGGCAGCACGGTGACAGAGGGGTTAGTGCGTCTGCCTCACAATACGAAGGTCCTGAGTAGTCGTGAGTTCAATCCCGGGCTCGGGATCTTTCTGTGTGGAGTTTGCATGTCCTCCCCGTGACTGCGTGGGTTCCCTCCGGGTACTCCGGCTTCCTCCCACCTCCAAAGACATGCACCTGGGGATAGGTTGATTGGCAACACTAAATTGGCCCTAGTGTGTGAATGTGAGTGTGAATGTTGTCTGTCTATCTGTGTTGGCCCTGCGATGAGGTGGCGACTTGTCCAGGGTGTACTCCGCCTTCCGCCCGATTGTAGCTGAGATAGGCTCCAGTGACCCCGAAGGGAATAAGCGGTAGAAAATGGATGGATGGATGGAAATCTTAACATTGCAACACATGCCAATACGGCCGGGTTAACTTATAAAGTGCAATTTTAAATTTCCCGCTAAACTTCCGGTTGAAAATGTCTATGTATGATGACGTATGTGCGTGACGTCAATCGTTGAACCGGAAGTATTGGTACACCATTGAAACCAATACAAAAAGCTCTGTTTTCATCTCAAAATTCCACAGTATTCTGGACATCTGTGTTGGTGAATCTTTTGCAATTTGTTTAATGAACAATGAAGACTGCAGAGAAGAAAGTTGTAGGTGGGATCGGTGTATTAGCGGCTGGCTGTAGCAACACAAGCAGGAGGACTTTGACTTGGATAGCAGACGCGCTATCCGACGCTAGCCGCAGACCGCACGGATGATCGGGTGAAGTCCTTCGTCCTTCCGTTGATCGCTGGAACGCAGGTGAGCACAGGTGTTGATGAACAGATGAGGGCTGACGTAGGTGGAGCGCTAATGTTTTTATTACACTAAAGTAATGTCCGATCATTACCTTATAAAATTCGAAGTTCTGACTCATTGTCAACAAACTAATAATAATAATAATAACTACTATAGCAGCCGCAACATTAATGCTGCCACAACGACGACTCTTACTGACCTACTGCCTTCGGTAATGGCACCATTCCCAAATTATGTGGGCTCTATTGATAACCTCTAACAGCTTTAACGACGCCCTGCGCGACACCATTGATAGTGTAGCACCGCTAAAGCTAAAAAGGGCCCCTAAAAGGCGTACCCCATGGTTTACAGAAGAAACTAAAGCCCAGAAATTATCATGTAGAAAGCTGGAACGCAAATGGCGTGCGACTAAACTCGAGGTTTTCCATCAAACATGGAGTGATAGTTTAATAACTTATAAACGCATGCTTACCTCAGCTAAAGCTAAATATTACTCAAATCTCATCCACCTCAACAAAAATGATCCTAAATTTTTGTTTAGTACAGTAGCATCGCTAACCCAACAAGGGACTCCTCCCAGTAGCTCCACCCACTCAGCAGATGACTTTATGAATTTCTTTAATAAGAAAATTGAAGTCATTAGAAAAGAGATTAAAGACAATGCATCTCAGCTACAACTGGGTTCTATTAACACAAATACGACTGTATATACGACGGACATTGCCCTCCAAAATAGTTTCTCTCTCTTTGATGAAATAACATTGGAGGAATTGTTAAAATGTGTAAATGGGACAAAACAAACAACATGTTTACTTGACCCAATTCCTGGGAAACTTATCAAGGAGCTTTTTGTTTTATTAGGTCCATCAGTGTTAAATATTATAAACTTATCACTTTCCTCTGGTACTGTTCCCCTAGCATTCAAAAAAGCGGTTATTCATCCTCTACTCAAAAGACCTAACCTCGATCCTGACCTCATGGTGAACTACCGGCCGGTGTCCCACCTTCCGTTTATCTCGAAAATCCTCGAAAAAATTGTCGCACAGCAGCTAAATGAACACTTAGCGTCTAACAATCTCTGTGAACCTTTTCAATCCGGTTTCAGGGCAAATCACTCTACGGAGACAGCCCTCGCAAAAATGGCTAATGATGATGACACCCAACTCTACATGCCCCTAAAGTTGACCAACACGCCGGATTGTAGTCAGCTGGAGGCGTGTCTTAATGAAATTAAACAATGGATGTCCGCTAACTTTTTGCTAAGAAAACGGAAATGCTGATTATCGGTCCTGCTCAACACCGACATCTATTTAATAATACCACCTTAACATTTGACAACCAAACAATTAAACAAGGCGACTCGGTAAAGAATCTAGGTATTATCTTCAAACCAACTCTCTCGTTTGAGTCACACATTAAGAGTGTTACTAAAACGGCCTTCTTTCATCTCCGTAATATCGCTAAAATTCGTTCCATTTTGTCCACAAGCGATGCTGAGATCATTATCCATGCGTTCGTTACATCTCGTCTCGATTACTGTAACGTTTTGTTTTCGGGCCTCCCTATGTCTAGCATTAAAAGATTACAGATGGTACAAAATGCGGCTGCTAGACTTTTGACAAAAACAAGAAAGTTTGATCATATTACGCCTATACTGGCTCACTTGCACTGGCTTCCTGTGCACCTAAGATGCGACTTTAAGGTTTTACTACTTACGTATAAAATACTACACGGTCAAGCTCCTGCCTATCTTGCCGATTGTATTGTACCATATGTCCCGGCAAGAAATCTGTGTTCAAAGAACTCCGGCTTATTAGTGATTCCCAGAGCCCAAAAAAAGTCTGCGGGCTATAGAGCGTTTTCTATTCGGGCTCCAATACTATGGAATGCCCTCCCGGTAAAAGTCAGAGATGCTACCTCAGTAGAAGCATTTAAGTCTCATCTTAAAACTCATTTGTATACTCTAGCCTTTAAATAGACTCTCTTTTTAGACCAGTTGATCTGCCGTTTCTTTTCTTTTCTTTTCTTTTCTACTCTGCTCCGGGGTGGACCGCTAGCCTGTTCATCGGATGGGGACATCTCTACGCTGCTGACCCGTCTCCGCTCGGGATGGTTCCTGCTGGCCCCACCATGGACTGGACTTTCGCTGATGTGTTGGACTTTCACAATATTATGTCAGACCCACTCGACATCCATTGCTTTCGGTCTCCCCTAGAGGGCGGGGGTTACCCACATATGCGGTCCTCTCCAAGGTTTCTCATAGTCATTCACATTGACGTCCCACTGGGGTGAGTTTTCCTTGCCCGTATGTGGGCTCTGTACCGAGGATGTCGTTGTGGCTTGTACAGCCCTTTGAGACACTTGTGATTTAGGGCTATATAAATAAACATTGATTGATTGATTGATTATAGCTCAGTGAGGTCCCGTTGCTAAGTTAGCTTCAATGGCGTCGTTAGCAACAGCATTGTTAAGCTTCGCCAAGCTGGAAAGCATTAACCGTGTATTTACAGGTCCATGGTTTAATAGTATTGTTGATTTTCTGTCTATCCTTCCAGTCAGGGGTTTATTTCTTCTGTTTCTATCTGCATTTAAGCACGATGCTATCACGTTAGCTCCGTAGCTTAAGAGCTTCGCCGATGTATTGTCGTGGAAATAAAAGTCACTGTGAATGTCCATTTCGCGTTCTCGACTCTCATTTTCAAGAGGATATAGTATCCGAGGTGGTTTAAAATACAAATCCGTGATCCACAATAGAAAAAGGAGAGAGTGTGGAATCCAATGAGCCAGCTTGTACCTAAGTTACGATCAGAGCGAAAAAAGATGTGTCGTGCACTGCACTCTAGTCCTTCACTCTCATGTTCCTCATCCACGAATCTTTCATCCTGGCTCAAATTAATGGGGTAATCGTCGCTTTCTTGGTGCGAATCGCTCTAGCTGCTGGTGTAAACAATGGGGAAATGTGAGGAGCCTTTCAACCTGTGACGTCACGCTACTTCCGGTACAGGCAAGGCTTTTTTTTATCAGCGACCAAAAGTTGCAAACTTTATCGTCGATGTTCTCTACTAAATCCTTTCAGCAAAAATATGGCTATATCGCGAAATGATCAAGTATGACACATAGAATGGATCTGCTATCCCCGTTTAAATTTAAAAAATTCATTTCAGTAGGCCTTTAAGCAGGGCATGATCTCCTGACCCGGGAAAAATAGGATATGATAGGACAGACTTTATTTATCCCACAACAGGGAAATAATGTGGTTGCAGTGCAGATACAAAAAGTCCACAAAACATGAGGTAAAAAACATGAAAACAAGAGAGAAACATTAAAAAACACAGGACATAAAACAAATTAAAAGACCACAAAGCTAATGAAACCAGCTGCCACTTTAGTGGAGCCATTTGTACACACAGCTACAAAAGTAAAACTCGACAAAATAACAAAAAAATAGCAATGAATAATACATATTGCGTTCGGAACAGACCCAACAAAGCAACAAAGAGCCGACTCCGGCCTAGGCTGCCAAGGATGAGCGACAATCTGTCCAGGGAGACCGATAGATGCTCATTTAGCCAGGGCTCTTTGTAGCTTGTCCATCCTCGGTTTCTACATGCGGACTCCAGTGTGGCAGAGAGCCAGCAGCTGGTTTTCGATGCAAACATGGCCATGGCCAAAAGGCTCCCCCGAGGCGGAGCCAAAAGTCTACAGAAAGGCAGCGCAGAAGTCACGGAAATGTCACCCCTTGTTGTGCAGTCCCGAAGGCGCTCGGACCAAAAAGCAAAAAACAAGAGGGAATCATCAAGAACACAAAGGGAGACACAAAGAGCAGAGTAATCCTCTCTCTAGACTGAAGGTCTTTTACTGGGGGGTTCTGTGAGCTGTAGGAGGTCGTGAAATTTTTGGTTATTAGACTTTTAAAGAATATATTTATTTATATTCCCCGTACAATTTCTTCACATATTTAAATATCTTTAAAGTGAAACTGCACTTTTGATTGGAATTGTGCCTACTGTTCACAACCATTATTAGAGAGAAAAACACACATGTTGTTGTTTTTTTAGTAGGATTTTTAAAGGTGATAAAAAAAATGCTTGAAAGATGCGGCTAATGGGTGTCTCTGTTGTAGCCTTCAAAGCCCTCTAAACAATTTCAAAACCCTCAATCAACGTTTTGTATACACACTGCAAGTCTGTATATAATGTAGTAACAAACACGTTCATAACAATTTGTAATATGTTCAATATTTACTGTATTTTGATCATTTTAGTAATTTTTGGGGATGACTTCTTTCTGTTTCCATAGCAGCGCATGTCCGAATTCCAGTGTGTTCCTACTTCTGGATACAAAACGCTTGTGTGTCTTCTAATCATGGCAGACTAGGTAACAGACAACGAAAACGACTATTTTTGGACAAATGAGGATTCACTACCTTATATTTTTAAAGCTGAACAAACGAAGGATGAACTGCTGTTTCTAGAAGCGAGCATGAAGAAGAGGGTGAGACGTTGGAGCAGACGGAGGCCAATAGAGTGAGGTGAAATCGACTCAAAACTGCAAATGTGGAATTTGGAGACAAGCTATTTGGACATAAATGGCATGCTTACCCCAAATAAACCAGAAAAAATGTCCCCTGCCAGCTGGACTAAAGAGACAACAGTCCTCGAGTGAGTCACACTTTATATTGATCATGATACACGCAGCACGTCATGTGTGTATCATGACAGACAGCATATGCTGTATAGCTGTATATAAATATTGATCCAACACACTCCAGTGCAGATGCAGTGTATGTAAACATGAAAAGGTTTTAGCAATTACAATAGCTAGCAATTAGCGCTCTGGTTGCCACTTGGCGATTAGCGGGCCAAGCTGGCAATTAGCACACTAGTTTCCAACTTGCCAGCTACCGATTAGTGCACTAGTCCCCACCTAGCGATAAGCGGCCCTTATAAGAGATATAAGGGTAGAGAGGTCCCTTTTCCATATTTCCGTCAGTTTGGGGATCCTTGGCTTAGAAAATGTTAAAGAGACCCCTGCTCTAGACCCTTAGTAATCTACTTGTTTATTTCCTGATGATAGCTACTTAGTTGTTTTTTTTACCAAGCACTATATTTCTTGGTGTCGTTTCAAGCTAGCTTAGTAACTAGCATGCCTGCTTCTGGCTTGCTGTCAGTGTGTAACATGTTTAGCCTTTTACTCCAGTGATAATGGTAATTAAGTTATTAAGAAATGCAGTTTTTGCCACAATGGAGGTGTTAATTATTACATTAGGGGAGCGGCGCCACACTGTGTATGGAGACACATAAATAACTGCTAACTTGTCAGCCAGGGGACTAAAACTACATATAGTGTCAGCAAGAAGGGATTAGTATTTGTGTTTAAAATGTATTAATCGGCAAATGCAATCATATACTTTTTCATGAAAATCAGATCTGTGGACAATCGATTGGCACATCCCTAGTTTTTGAGAGCTTTTAAAGAGAAATGATTTTCATGGAGGCACGACACCACCTGAGTTAGTCTTTCTTGCAGCTTCTTCTCCACCGGTGGTCAGGCCATATATAGCAAACTTTATGATGGTGGCATTATTCCAAGAGATGCAATCGTTGTTCACTGTGAGGTGGATTCACTTGAGTTGCCAGCGATTTAGACCACAACTGCTGAGTATTGAGGTATTTTCAGATGACAGTAAATATATACTGTTGTACAAGCTGTACACTGACTACACTATTGAGATACCGTTTATGCATGTTGTATTTCAATATGTTGTCCTTTGAGAAGATGTGATGGAATGATTGTTGAGATGTGAGCGTTGCGCACACTTTTGTAAGAGACTGTAGATGTCTGTGTTACACTGTGACCATGTGATAGTGCCATTTTAGTTTATGATCTGGTCAGATCAATTCAACTCTCAGTCCAATTGATTCTGCTCTGAATTAGCCCCGATCCAATACTTTGACTATAGATTATAAAACTGAAAATGCTTAATAGCAAGTAAATAATGTAAAACAAAATAACACCCTTTTATATCAAATGTTGAATTTGCTAGTTTATACATTTGTGGTAATGAATGCGACATACAATTTATTTTTTAACAAAATAAACTGGCTAGTGCGCAATAAGAAAACAAAAGCAAAAACTACAATTGGCTCCCATTTAAATAATTTGGGTTTTGTCTTCAAAGCCTTCCTGTATCCAGACACTTACTTCCTGACTTTGCAAACAATAAAAAAAAACGACCAAAAAAAAGGCTTTGTAATAATAAGAACAAGAAAAAGAAAAATATTAATCTAATCACTTTGGTATCGTTTACATATACTAGCTATATATAAACTAAATATAAATACATAAACCAAAAAATATATATATATATTTTGTATATATATATATATATATATATATATATATTTTGTATATATATATATATATATATATATATATATATATATATATATATATATATATATATATATATATATATATATATATATATACATACATACATACATACATATATACTGTACTAGATATCGATAGTATTAACATCTGAATCGATCACCCCTACTTCACATTGAAGTTTTAGCGGTTAGCTGTGTGTGTGTAGCATGCTGATGGAACGAGATATTTTCCATGTATCCATATTTAAGTGTTACTTCTTTCTAAAAACTCCTATAGTCATATTTACATCAGCTAATGTCTCGTGTGGTACAAAGTGCTTGGATTCGAGTGTCCTTGGTTAGAGTCAGAGCGCTGTCTTTGTTGAGACTGCCATTACATTCCTAAGATAAGAAGCACAGCTAGACTGGGGAAACAGCAGGTGGGGGGGGGGGGGGACAGGAGAAGGAGGGAGTAGACAGGAGTTCCGGGGTTTTGGGAGACCGATCTGGACCGGGCTAGGGAACGCTTGGGTGCTGGATTGGTCTCATTATTGCCAAAGCTTTGACAATAAACAACGAAATACCAACTACTGCTTTTGGTGGTCAATTTAACATCAGCTTATTTGCCATTAAAAGAACTTGGGAGTGGACAGCAGACTTTGACTTCCTTGGGAGGAAGAGCTGTCGACGCAACAATTTGGGGGCTCGTCCGGGATGGCACGCTGTTGATCGATGACTTCTTGCAATCTTCTGGACAGACTCAATTGGCCAATTCAAGGTGAGCAGAACCTTTCTTTTTAGATAAAATCTGCGTTAGGAGTCTGTCCTGAAGTCTGTAAGTCAAACACTATATTGAACCCCAGCACGCAGAGTTGTGATTTCGATAGATTGATTGCATTTTTGCCGAGCCTGCCATTGCATTAAAATTGTAAATAAGTGGTCAACTCACGGCATTGTGTCTCGATTACCGTGACGGGCAGTTTCATTGACGAGTGAACTAATAGTTGGGTGTGGCTCACCCTGGGTAGTTGGTCGCCGCCTAAAAGAGCAACGGGTTGATAGATCCCAGTGTGATAAGACACTAAAACTAAGGAAGCGGGTTGATAGATCCCAGTGTGATAAGACACTAAAACTAAGGAAGCGGGTTGATAGATCCCAGTGTGATAAGACACTAAAACTAAGGAAGCGGGTTGATAGATCCCTGTGTGATAAGACACTAAAACTAAGGAAGCGGGTTGAAAGATCCCTTTGCGTTGAGGGCACTAGAATTAAGAAAATATAGACACAATGGCCTTGGAGTGTGACAAACAGAAATGTGATGGCGGCGGGGCAAAATGTGATGATTGGCTACCGTTCAATGATCAATTGAATGGACGGTTGTCGACAATGGAACTAGCAGGTAGAGAAAAAAGAAAAAGAGAAAAAAAAAAGGAGAACGTTCCTTGAAAGGGTTAAGAGGGAGTTTACAATACTCGAAAAGTCGTGAACTCAAACGTCTGGTAAAATAAAATAAAAAATAAATTTAAAAAAAGTAACTGGAAGTTTTATGGTAAAGTGAAACGCAGAGAGTGTGCTGCTGAGTGTGAGTGTGTGTGAGTGGGAGTGCTTACGCGTGCTCGTGTGTGTGTGTGTGTGTGTGTGTGTGTGTGTGTGTGTGTGTGTGTGTGTGTGTGTGTGTGTGTGTGTGTGTGTGTGTGTGTGTGTGTGTGTGTGTGTGTGTGTGTGTGTGTGTGTGTGTGTGTGTGTGTGTGTGTGTGTGTGTGTGTGTGTGTGTGCGCTGGTGAAAATGGAACACACAGGGAGAGAATTTAAGAGTTTGGCGTATGATAAAAGTAAACGGGGATTACGTGGAAAAAACGAAATGCAGCAAAAGAAACGATGATTAATGACAGAATGAACTGATTGGTTTTTTGTCTGCCGCGCATGCGCAAGACAATTCAAACGACCCGCCCAGACTTTGACTAAGTCACCGCCCCCTACTCCAGTGACAAGAGAAGGAGGTATTAACACGCCCCCTCTAAGTTTAATCCTGCCTCCGAAAATTAACCCCTTGTACACGTCTGACCATTTTCTCCGGCAGACATTTTTGACACATGACATTAACACTTTGGACATACTACAATATAAGTTTCTTGCCGATGCATACCTGCAAGCCATTGTTGACCTTGCTTTCCCACCTGTACCTCCGGGAGGGAACCTTTGGCCAAACACTTTGGACAAAGTTAACCCTGATATACACGGTGCCAAAAACAATATATGGCAGGACATTTTATTCATCCCATGCAAAATAGGGCTAATGACAGAGCAACAAGGAAACGACTACTTAAATTACAGATCGCTGAAGATAAAAGGTTAAAAGAACCAAAAGGTCAAAGAGCAGCTAGGGTATATTCAGCAGTGGGTGACCTTGCTTTTGAGTTCCAACAGGTGGAGGAAAGAATCCTCAACAGACGTGCGGTTGGACTCGGGTGGTGGACAACACGATGCTTCAAAGCCGGTCTGGGGTAGACACTGTTTCGGCTGTGACCAGCCTGGTCACTGGAGTAGTGACTGTCCGAGCATTTCCGAACAGGAAAGGTTCCGTCGTGCCAACAAACGAACACGAAGGCGTGTAAGAGGACGCCCAAATCAGGAGCCGCAGCAGGAAGTACCGACGGGATCCCTGCTGGACATGAGTGTCAACGGACAATTTTATCAGCCACCCATTCGATTCTGAATGCAGAGGTGCCAAAAAAACTGTGTGCTTCCTCTTTAAAGGTCAAAGGCTTCGCTGGGGTCACAAGAAGGTTACCTGTCACCAAACCACTTCCGGTTCAGATTGCTGGACCTCCTTTACAGACTGTACCCTGACATTCAAATCGCAAAGAAGGAACATTCCTGGTGTTACCTGACGGCTGAACCACCCAGCTGCGACACCACTACCAAGCATACCACAGCCTGAAACAACAGGAATGGCTCTAACGGTGAAAACCCTGACTGACTGAGATGCTTCCGTGTGTTCTGCCACCCGACTCGCCATATGTTATGATTATTTATATATGTTGGAACTCAAGGTGTGGCTGCTCATGTTGACCTATCTTTGCAACAGCTAGCATGGTATAAGATGGACACAATTGTGTCCCACATTGTTCCCTTGCTCTCTGTCTCGCCTACAAAACCAAAGAACTTAGGTCCAATGATAAGACACGGCGTAGCTGCCAAACATTACACCGACACCCAAATACCACATTTTCAATTGTTTAGGTTTAGCCCATGGTTATGTTAAACACATAACTATGGGCTGCACTTTAGACACCTGTAGGCTACGAGGAGCTAGCAGCTACACAACAGCTGAGCTAAAACGACACATTACACATTTAAGCATATCAAATAATTATAGTTGCTCATTACATACACAAAGTTGCCATGGCAGAAGTCTGATAGAAAGTATTCAGTAACAAACGTGTCCGCATCATTCAACTTTCTACAACATGAGCTTGACTTAATGAATTATTGGGGCTACCAGGTGTGGTAAAATTTCAAAATACTATTGCTAAAGCATTCGCCACAAGGGTAGTATTTTTCTAGTATTGGTGACAATATAAATATAAGCATATTTGTTACTTTCACCATATTGAATAAGTTACATAAAAGCTAGGGTTTAGTTGAGTTTGAGTTAATTGTGATATTGCTAAGGGGTCCCCTACCCTAACACCACCCCCCAGTGGACCATAGAGGCTAAAGAGACAATCATTGACCTCAAACATGACCTGTCCTCCGCTACTTGACTATTAGCTGACCTTTTTCTGAGATGTTTCTGAAAGTGATAGTATGACTAACACAGTCCTTTTTTCAGAAACAGAAGGGGGTGAGTGAGGGTGGATACAGACTCCTTGGAACAAAATCGACAATCATCCGACTCTGACACATTCCATAGTTTTAACGTTTTTCCCGTGGGTAAGAAGTTATAACTAATTTTAATTTGAAAATAACGATTTTACACATCGATAGTAGTTTAATAGATCAAATTTAGAAAATGGAGGAGGTGAGGGTGAACCATGTATAGTCTTTGACTTCACTGATATGATCAATACGGTACAAGGGAAAAGGTACGTACTGACTTGTGTTGACAATCACAGTGGTTGGCCGGAAGCAACAACAACCTCAAAAGAGGATGCAATATCAGTAATTAAATGACTTGTGAATGACCTAGTACCCCGACATGGTTTCCCCAAAAAGATTAGGTCAGACAACGGCAACCATTAAAAAAATACTCACTTAGCCTTGGTCGAAAAGGCTTTCGGACTAGAACACAGGTTTGGGGTACCATCCTGAGTCCCAAGGCAAGGTTGAAAGGATGGACCAGAACATAAAAAACTAATTGGCTAAAATCTGTGCACAGACCAAAATTAATTGGATTGACATGTTGCAATTAGCGTTAATGATCATTCGAAGGTCCGTGAATAAAACTGTTTTACCGCCCTTTGAGTTTTTCACCCTATGAGCTGCATACAGGTCAACCATTCACAGGACCAGCAGCCCCCCATGGAAGGAGGACTCAGCGTAAAACCAAAATGGTATTTTACACAAAAAATTGCAGAATTTGTGTGCCAGTTCTTCTGTACAGATTCCCTTCCGCCCGCTGAGAGGGTCAAGATCAAGGTCATCAAACGCAAGTGGACGGAGCTCAGGTGGACTGGTCCCTTCAAGGTCGTGGAACGGACGTCCCACGCCCTTCGACTGGCTGGTGGAGGGGACACCTGGTACCACCTCTCCCTCTGCACTACAGCTGAAGAACCTGACAGATCACCAGGGGATGTCATTGCTGACATCGCCACAACATCTGCCCCTCAGCCCAAGAGACGAGAGAGATTTTCTACCTACATTACTATTTTCAACTTCTATATTGTATATCCTTGTGTGAGACCAATCCAGTATGCTAAATGTTACTTAGTTTTTCTTGCTTGTTTTCAGCATAACTGTATGTGTCGTTACATTAAGTGAAACGTTTGATGTTTACCCCCGTTTTGTTACCTAAATTACTCTGATATTGATGGACGAAAGGCAGGATGTTGCACCCGGTAGTGTTCCCTGACGGACTGGTTTTTGGGCGTGTTCTACTGTCTTTGTGTCTCAGTTCATCCTTCCTGACGACAGTGACTGACAAGTGTCTAAGAACATACAGCGGACTTTAAATAGACTGGGTCAAAGGGGATAGCAAGACTTATTTTTGACCTGTGCAGTGTGATTAATTACGGGGGACACAATAGCTATTACCGTGGTAATAATCTGTATATTTGTTACGACTCAACCCTGAACCATTGGTGTCGGATGCAGACAACATACTCTGGTAAGTTGTGCCCATCGTCCCTTTTATGTTGTTTTGGGGGTTGACCTGAATGCTACAGACTCTAAAAGAATTATTAAAATTAATGTCCTTGAGAGGGCGTTAACTACCTCTACTCCCTCTGTAGCACCTAAAGTACCACCCCACCTCGGTGGTGTTTCAAAGGCTCACATCCGTGCGTGCTAATGACATCACCACCGAAGGCCTGGTAACTTTGACCTTTGACCTTAGGAGCGGGTGCAGACAACCTGTGGCTCAGGTGGATGCCAAAACCTGGGTGACTGTGTTGCTTCTTCCGCTGGACGTCCCTTTTCCCACACTTACCCCGCCCCTTTTAAGTTGACTGACATGTGTACCCTTCTGTTGACAATGCCACCCGACTTCTTCCCTTTGTGGCCCAAAAGCTGAATTACACGCGTTTTCAAATTACAGGACCCTCTCCGTCCCCCAACAAATTGGGTGACATCAACCGTTACTGGTGCACCACACTGATAGATGGCTCTAGGATAGGCCCTTAGGCACGAGCTGACTTATTCTGGTGTTGTGGGAAGCACAGATTGTACATTAGAATCCCGACGTCAGCCGTTGGGCTTTGTGCTATGGTTGGACTGGTGACCCCACTCACCAAATTAACACCCTTTGGAACTCCTGTTTCAGCGGCCTCTCTAACTCCCCGCCGCCGTTGAGACTAACCAACCTGACTCGTGACGCCGTTGAGGGACTTGCTGAACAACTTGCCCCGACCTCCCTCAGGGCCGTTCAGATCCGCATAGCCCTTGACCGCATCCTAGCAAAGGAAGGAGTGTGTGCAATGTTTGGTGACCAATGCTGTACCTTCATTCCTAACAACACTGCCCCCGATGGCTCAGTTCAGAGGGCCTTAAAGGGCCTCCAGGCCCTGTCTAAGCACATTAGGCAGGTGGACTGACCTAATTAAGTCTGTCTTGGTCTCCATTCGGAGCTTTTTTGGCCATCATAGCCTCATGCGGTTGCTTTATCGCCCCTTGGGCTAAGTGTCACTAAAGGGGGTCTAGCAAAGTGGTAACTTTAAGACTTTCGAGAATTGTTGGTTTACTTCCCTGACCATGACGACATTGACGTGGACTCCTTCCATCTATCTCCCATGTAAATAAGCTGTTGTTTTATTGCTAGCTTGCTCAAAGAAAAAAAACAGCACCTACTTTAATGTGGGGCGTGCTTTAGAAGTGTTTAACTAGTAGTAAAATATCTTATAAGAAGATCTTAAAGGGGGAGTGATGGAACGAGATATTTTCCATATATCCATATTTAAGTGTTACTTCTTTCTAAAAACTCCTATAGTCATATTTACATCAGCTAATGTCTCGTGTGGTACAAAGTGCTTGGATTCGAGTGTCCTTGGTTAGAGTCGGAGCGCTGTCTTTGTTGAGACTGCCATTACATTCCTAAGATAAGAAGCACAGCTAGACTGGGGAAACAGCAGGTGGGGGGGGACAGGAGAAGGAGGGAGTAGACAGGAGTTCCGGGGTTTTGGGAGACCGATCTGGACCGGGCTAGGGAACGCTTGGGTGCTGGATTGGTCTCATTATTGCCAAAGCTTTGACAATAAACAACGAAATACCAACTACTGCTTTTGGTGGTCAATTTAACATCAGCTTATTTGCCATTAAAAGAACTTGGGAGTGGACAGCAGACTTTGACTTCCTTGGGAGGAAGAGCTGTCGACGCAACCTATTTATTTTACTCCAGTCCTCCAGTGATAATGCTACTTGGAAGAAACTGAGTTTATGTTTCGCCATAGTGGTGAGGATCAGTACCTTTGAAGTGGCTTCGCACTGTGGATAGACTGTTGGTTGCAGCTTGCTCTTAAATTGGAACCGGTGTTCTGGCAAGACACGCACCCTCCTGGATTTCATGCAACTCCTGCATGTGTGCAACAAGGAATGTGGAAATGTGATTGTGTCTACATGAGCGTGCATCTTTTTGAATGAATATTTCACGTGAGTAAAATCTTTATCCACGTAAACACTTGGACACAGCTGCGGAAAAAGATAGTTTAAAAAAGGCAAATATCCATTCCTTTAATCAGGACATCTCTAGTACTTATGTAGCAAGAAATCAGATCAAAGTTTACTTCAAAGCATGTTTTATAAGGCTGTGCTCTTTTTAATAATACCACATTGATAAATCAGCCCAAAATTGTTGCAGTTGTATCAAGAACACTGGAATAGACGTAGCAATATTAGTCATTTTACTATGGAATTAAATGTAATAGTAATGTAAAACTACCATCAATAGGAGCTTAGCATTATTACTACTAACTGTATTAATAATGTAAACTGTCATCAAAGTTGCAAAAGTCACTGCTACGACAAGTTTAGAATTTCAAAACCAAAGCAGGTAAATTACTTACAGTTGGCTAAGTTAGTTCAGGAAAATGTTAAAGATTCTAATCAGTCTGTGAATAAACACATCACTTACTTTACTCTTCAATATTGCCAGCTAATAACCAGCAACCCATCTGGCATGTCAGTGTCCAGCAGCCGTCATGAATCAATATCACAAATGGTCTGAAATGAAAATCTTTGAGCAATATGCTTTAATCTTTATTGACATCAACCTCCAGGCATAGAAGCTGCATGGATTCCCAATGTTAACAATACATTCTGACCTTCCATGCAGGCTTATTCTAAACTGCCGTTTGAGGGGACAATAACGGGCAGTTAAAAACACATTCTGAAATCATTTTAAACAAATTCTTCTTAAATATCTTTAAAAAATTTTGGGGATGTGAGCCTAAAAGTAAAATATGAACAAGTCAGAGTCGTACCATCTCCTGTCTCAATGGTCTCCAGGACTCCACATCATCATCACCTTCATCACTGTCATTATGGTAATTAAGTTGGACATAATTAAGCATAGTTAATTACTTTGGAGTAAATTAACGATTGGCATCAGGGATTTCACACACATGACAAGTGAAACGTTTAATCCCTGGACGCGGGCAAATACTGCGGCATGGTCATGCTGGACCTTCAGAAGGCCTTTGACACCGTTAACCACGTTATACTGTTGGACAAGCTCAGAGCAATCGGATTTGATAAAACCTCATCGAGCTGGAGGCAATCTTACTTGGAGGGGAGGAAACAGGTGGTAGAGGTGAACGGCACAGTGTCACCCCCCCTCTCAGTAAGCTGTGGAGTCCCCCAAGGCAGTATATTAGGGCCTTTACTGTTCCTAATATACATAAACGACATGTCATTAGCATGCGACTGTGAATTGTTTTTGTTTGCGGATGACTCGGCCCTGCTGGTATCCGGCAAGGACAAGTCACAGGTGGAAAAAATCCTCAGTGCTGAACTCTGTAGAATTTGCACCTGGCTCGCTGACAATAAACTATCCATACACTTGGGTAAAATGGAATCCATCTTATTTGGGTCCCACATCAACCTTAAGAAAGGGAATGACTTCACTATAAAAGTGGGTGACATTGTTATCACCAGGAAAGATGAGGTCACCTACCTCGGTTCCATTCTAGAGGCTAATCTTTCCTGTGATAAAATGGCAACCAAGGTAATCAAAAAGGTCAACCAACGAACAAGATTTCTCTATAGAATCTCCTCTCTGGTCAACAAAAGCACCATGAAGATTCTAGCGGGAACTCTCATTCAACCCTTTTTTGATTACACGTGCACCTCCTGGTACCCCAGCACCTCCAAAACTCTCAAATCTAGACTCCAAACATCCCAGAACAAGCTAGTCAGATTACTTCTAGACCTCCACCCCAGATCCCACCTCACTCCTACCCACTTCTCCAAAGTGGGCTGGCTCAGGGTGGAGGACAGAGTAAAACAACTTGCACTGAGCCTAGTCTATAAAATCCGCTACACCTCCCTGATACCGAAGTACATGTCAAACTACTTCCTTAACGTAAATGACCGCCATAACCACAACACCAGGGGGAGCTCCACTAACCACGTTAAACCCAGATTCCGATCTAACAAAGGTCATAACTCATTCTCTTTCTATGCCACATCAATATGGAATGCACTACCAACAGATGTAAAAGAAAGGGCATCTCTATCCTCCTTCAAAACCGCACTAAAAGAACACCTCCAGGCAACTTCAACCCTAAACTAACACTCTCCCTTCCACATCATACCTCTTCGGATTGCAAATAATCTAACGTAAATAATCAAATGTAGACACTTTTTATTATACTTTCTGAGCTCTCTCTCTCTATGTCCACTACTTGCTGTACATATCCTACCAAGTCAGTCCTACACTGTTCCAATGTCCATTTCTCTGATGATGCAATTGTTGATGACTGAAGTGTTGATACCAACCAAACCTAACCCCCCCGGATTGTAAATAATGTCAATAATTCAATGTATATACTCTGATGATTATCTTGTGTGATGACTGTATTATAATAATAATAGTATATATCTGTATCATGAATCAATTTAAGTGGACCCAGACTTAAACAAGTTGAAAAACGTATTCGGGTGTTACCATTTAGTGGTCAATTGTACGGAATATGTACTTCGCTGTGCAATCTACTAGTAAAAGTTTCAATCAAATCAATCAAAAACCCTCACCATTTGGTATTAGGTAGGGCAATTAAAAAAATTATGATTTTTTTGTACCTATGTCTAAATGAACAGGTATCTTAAAATAATAAAACAAATAATATAAGGCTCAAATTTGAAGACCCTCTCTTTATGAATCATTTATTGGAGGGTTTGGACGTTACTGCACGTTTTGCCCCTGTCGGCCAGCGTACAGTTGGTTCCTTCTATTAAATAAATAAAAAGACGCGTATTTTTGTCTCATTCAACATACTGCCAACTATCGACGAATTTTTTTTAACGACATGTTTGAAAGGAAAAATATCGTCTTATATTGAATGAATGGTTCTTACTTGCGGTAGATAAGCACAACTCCTCTGATTTGAAATAGTTTGGCCCGCGGTTCCTCCAATTCCCAGGATGCATTGCGTGTTCGTCACGTGGTCTGGACTCACGCGAACAACTGTTTATGTTTAGACTCCATTCAACAATAACACCTTGAGGAGAAAACACAGACATTCACATGGACCACCTGGTGAGCGTTTTAGGCATGGTAATGAAATTATCTTAGTTGTTAGTATTATTATCATCATGAATAAGAATAAGAATAATAATAACGTCGTGTTAAAGGTTGAAGACCTAACTAGCTACGGCAGCCTAGACAAGTATAGCAAGCACGGAGGGACAATTCAGTAAGAACACGAAAGCCAGAAATAAAACATCTATATAATTCACCCCCTGTTGAAGTGAGCAACACATTAAACGCTATTAAAAACTGAATATAACTAATGTAGCAATTGTGGCGTCGTTGATGCGCTTTACTGCTTACTTGATTGCATTGTACTGTATTTTAAAATGTACAGGATGTCCTACTATAGTGATTCTAAAAATGTATTGTCACATGCAGCACTAGGAATCAGTTTTCTGCAGACAACATTTCCTAAGCAATAATTCCCTTTCTAAAATGTTGTGTAAACCATGGGACTGCAGCAGTCCCCATGGCAACAGAGGAGAGGGAGGGCATCAGATAGTGAGTGGGAGGGGTGGGGACGGCCGTCGTGATTCAGACATCTAAGAGCTGACATTGCTAACTACAGTTTTTTCATGCCAAACAACAAACATTTAAACCCTATTGACCATTTTGGCCCATTTCAAGCTGTCAAATCTACGAGATCCTCTTATTTTCCCTGCACAAATTTGTTCCACCCCTCTCATATGAAAACCTAATGAATGGTGTGTCGTCGCCCCCCTCTTCCTACTCCATCCCTCCCTCCATCTGGCAGATACCACTGACTGCAGAGGGGTTGATCCGCCACATCTCATTGAGGCAGGATTGCAGCGCACTGGACTGTTGAGAGTAAGGGGAGTATCCAGGCTGCTCGTCTGTGAGGGGTGGGGTCCGGGTACGCTGACACCAGACACCCACGAGCTGACATCAAGAGGCGGAAAAAAAACGACAGACAAGACTGGGGGAGATCACAACTAAAGAGGAATATTATACGGGTAAGGACACAAATGGGAGAGGCAAAGAAAATGGGGGCAAAATTTAGTATGGTTTGAATAGATTCACTTCTTATCTGTTATTGTATTAACAACATATCTAATGTTATTTGGAGTATTATTTGTAGTATTTGTGCAGCTGTAGCCTCCATTTCTTCCCACATGTGCTCGAAGGATCGGTGGGCCCTGCATGGTGAATTAGATCTGAGCATTTGAAAATATACTATTATTTCTATTCACAAATTGACCCAATCGAGTATGAACTGATTATTGAGCCCGGCGTTAATTGTCATGTTGTGTTTGTGGTTCATTAGTTCATGTGGTGAGGCTAATACACACTGTTGACTGCAAATGAAATACCAAATTAAAGCCAATCCTCTTTATGGAGTAACCAGGATCAAATCAACAAATGAAAACAAATGTGTGCTTTTTGTGTCCATTTCTTGTGGCTATAGAATGAAAGGAGACACCCCAGTGAACAGCACCATGAGTGTCAGCCAGGCCAGGAAGCTGGTGGAGCAACTGAAGATTGAGGCCAGTTTCTGCAGGATAAAGGTAAATACATAGAACTATACTATATTAGGAACATCTACAGAATCGCACATGGTTCACTTCAATGGTACTCATATGCAGTGTTTGAAATAACGCCGTTATGGTTAAAGGTACTCTGATTAATTTGCTGTTTTTAAAAATTACAACTTTACTTTTTGGACAACAATCAGTCTTTATGGGAGAACATCCACCCATCCATCCATTTTCTACCGCTTGTCCCTTTCGGGGTCGCGGGGGGGTTGATGGAGCCTATCTTAGCTGCATTCGGGCGGTAGGCGGGGTACACCCTGGACAAGTCGCCACCTCATCCCAGGGCGATTGGAGAACAATGAACTGCACATATGCATACACAGAGTAGAGCCGCTCCCCAAAGTTTATAATAATCAACCTCAGTATGCATTTCTTTGTGTCTTAAGTATAATTATCATGTATTACTCTCACTAAAGTATACAAGGTAATATACAACAACTCGTGGTGTGTCAGCATTGTTGTGGTCAGAAGTACACAACATGTAGGAGGGCTGATCCATCCATAAATTGGTATCGATACCAAGGGTACTATCAGTATATGGGAGGGCGTCGCTCAGATCGTAGAGCAGCCATACCAACAACTCGAGGGTTTCAGGTTCGATTCTAGTGACGGCCGTTGTGTCCTTGGGCAAGACACTTTACCCACCTTGCTCCTAGTGCCGTTCACACTGGTGTATGGATCAGAATGAATATTTGGTGGTGGTCGGAGGGGCCATAAGCACAAACTGGCAGCCACACTTCCGTCTATGTACCCCAGGGCAAACGTAGCTTACCACCATCATAATGTGAAGGTGGAGCGAATGAATGATGGGTTGTCAGTTCTCTGTGAAGCGAAGAGTGATTAGATCATTATTTTTATTTTCTCAAAATATTTTTTTGTTGTTTTTACTAATGTTGACACATTTCCGTAATACATAATATGCAGCATGTATCTATTATGTCCAATGTTAACAGTAACATAATCTTAGCAATAACGCAGTGACATTTATGTAAATTAACTAATCACAATCGGAAGCATGCCAGCTACGCTACTTCCAGGGTGCAGACACACCCTTTAGTACTGTGTCATAATGTATTTTCAATGTAAAATGCATTGCCTTTAATGGGAACCGCTACGTAGACATTTCCATTCATAGATATAAAGGCTAGCTAAATCATGGTCCTTTTAGGCTAAGTTAGTATGGGCAAAGTGCTAGAGTACACCATTGTTGTAGACTGCATGGAAGACAATAATAATTGCAGCTCATTTTGCTGCATACAGTTGCAAAATACGCCACAAATTTAAAACAAGGAAACTGGGAATAACCGTTTTATATAGTTATACTTTTTTTTTTTTATCAAATGAAACAACTGTAAATATGTGATGCATTACATTGTATCGTATGCATGTTTGAAATAAACTGAACTGAATATGTATTAGTAGCACTTTGATAGTACAAATAAGTACAATGCATGAAAATCTAATTAACATCACTTAGCATGACTGCTATAGCCCAGTAAATATGGATATATCTACATAAGCTAGTGCGCTGTAGGAGCCATGCTCAGCAACATGCTGACGTGGCAGCCATCTTAGCCATCTCTACAGTAGTGCCTCAACTTATAAACTTAATTGGTTCTGGGTGGTGTGGCTTGGAGGGTAAAGCGTCCGTGTCAGCAACTTTGGGGTTACAGGAGGTTCGATTCCAGCCTCTGCCATCCTAGTCACTGTCGTCGTGTCCTTCGGCAAGACACTTGACCCATCTTGCTCCCAGTGCCAACCACACTGGTTTAAATGGAGCTTGAAAAACATGTAGATAATGGAGTTCACTATGTAAAAGCACTTTGAGTCTTTAGAGAAAACTCTATACATATAATATGTATAAATATTATTCACTTCTTAACTCAAAACACTTGGGTCTCAAATCAATATCTCCCATTGCAACAAATTTAAAACAATGTAGTGGCGCTTGTCTCCCCCAAAACATCACAATATTAACATGTAACATGCCTTTTAAAAACGAAAACAAGTTTAGATGATGAATGTTGTGTAAAAACAATACAACAGAATGTGCTACTTACAACTACAGGAGTTGTATGAAGTAATGTAGTAATGTACAGCATTTACCTTGGAGAGTGGACTTCCAGTTGCTTCTCCGTCAAACACACCATCAGCCGCTTTTCCATATTTTCATGGATAAATGCCCGCCGTTTATATATTATTTTAACATTCTTGGCTGGTGTTAAGACTCATTCTGCTTCAGTATGGTTCAGACCAGCGGAGATACGCTTAAATTGCTTCGCCAAGTTGGTGTCACGTTTTTGATTATTTATTTCTTTAATTCAATAATTTTTCATCCGCTTCTTCGTCTCAGCACTGTCCTTCACTCACTTTCTTCCCTCCCATGGTTAGAAAGAATGGTTTTGGTCGGCTCTTTCAGGGTTCACTGACATTTTCTACACCAACTAATAACTTGTAACTCAAATCTTTGCTTGCAATTTAAAATTAGCCGAGAGTCAGCTGTTATCTCAAAACACTGTATAAATTGAGGTATAACCGTAACAAAACAAAAAAAACCTTTAAATGGTAATCAATTATATTTGTTGAAAAGTAAATCCATTCAATTACTACTTTGGGTAAAGAAGTAGTAACTATAAGAACATTTCAAAAGTATTTCCCCAGCTGATTATATGGCATTTTCATTCCTACATTTAGTTCCTGCAGCATGTATACCACTAAAGGTGCTGCTGTTGATCTAAATAACACAATGAACACATACTCAAATCAGTCCACTTCCTTAAGGGATGCAAAGGTAAATTGGGCTAAAATGATAAAATATGAGGACAGTTATATGGAGTTTGATTTATTTGTTTGGAGAACATTAGCAGGAGTCTAAAGAGCAACTATGAAGGCCTGGATAAACACTGTTGTGTGTTGACAGTAGTTTTAATACGGGGTTTGTAATAATAATGTTATGTTATAGTTTAGCCTCCCAGGATTTGACAATTTGATGTCAGTCATTCAATCATTTTAATGTATGCATTTGTGGAAAACTTAATATACAGAATTTAGCATTTCCACATTTGATTATTGCATTTATTTTTACTACATGACAGCTCAGTGTGCTTTTAACAGTGTACCTATAACTTTTTATGTTAATGTATTATTATTTAATAAATATTATTGTTTTAGTTGCTTAAGAGATATTCCTGGCTCTGAATTTGCTCATTGCTATTTTTAGTTTTTGTGCATTATTTGTTGCAGTCATCATTAAACGAACAGGTTACTCATCAGTTACTCAGTACTTGAGTAGTTTTTTCACAACATACTTTTTACTTTTACTCAAGTAAATATTTGGGTGACTACTCCTTACTTTTACTTGAGTAATACATCTCTAAAGTAACAGTACTCTTACTTGAGTACAATTTCTGGCTACTCTACCCACCTATGTCTGCTATATGATTTTCTTTAAAAAGGCTCTAAAAATGTATACATACATTTAAAAAAAAATCTTTGTTTTAAGTAGTATTGACAAATAGTTTATTTCATATTGTTTTGCTTTATTTTCATTTGTTGCTGCTTATTGTACAACGTACTTTGTTGAGAATTTTTAATGTGTTCAAACTCGAGAATAATAGGGATTTTTTCTTTATTAAAAAGCGACTAGCAACAAATCAAGCATATTTTTCTAGTGTTATGGACTTTACTTGTGTTTAGAGACTTAACACAGTAAGCATGACGTCGCACTTGCTTCACGCTGCTACTGCTGCTCTAGTTGGACGTTCTCTATTTGTAATATTTGCACATTTTATAGATCAATGTCTGTGGGTGTATTTCAGATGTATTTTATAAAATATGTCCACATCGCAGACATGCTGATAAAGTTCCAGACAATCCTGTGCATATTGTTTACGTCGGCACAACATTGTGTTTCGGCAGCGCCGTTCCCGTGGTCAAAGTCCTTTTTGGGTGGCTGATTTTTTGGTTCATCACTAGTCAATAGTGCGTATATAATAGAATATATATATATATCCGTTCACACTGTAATGTTTTATGTTCGTGTGGTTTTGATTTGTTGTTCCCATGATCGCCTGAAAGTGTATTGGCGGAGAATAAGGAAGTGTTGTGTGTCTGGGGAAGCACGGAGATGAAAGTGTGTGCCTAAAGGGAATACGTGTTGGAATTGGATCAGTTAGCATAAGATTGGCAATAAAAGTTACAAACCTCAGACTTTAAACTTCTTCTGTAGGCTACAATACATTATATTACTTTTTTCACATTTAAAAAAAAAAAAAAAGTTAAGGTGTGGCGGTTTTAATTTTGCTGTGGCGGTGTGCCACAGTTACATTAAGGGGAACCCTGACTTCATTTGAAATTTTACCACAAATGTATTCGTAGCCCCTTACTGCTCTGTCACTGATAAGAATAGCATTGTCCACGACGGCACACAGTGTTAGTGATGGGCTGGTAATTCAATAGGAAGATATGCAAATATGTTAAAAACTATTTTTTTGACACCAACGCAATTGATTATTGAAACAATTTTCCATAAATGTGTTTTAGTATAAAACTAAATTCAAGTTTGATTGGAAAAATTAAATCGTTTCACATGAAGGAAAAAAATTATATAAAAGTGTGCTTATCAACATTTAGCCATCATGAACCGCTATGATCCTCTGCAGGTGTCCAAGGCGGCAGCTGACCTGATGGCGTACTGTGACGCCCACTCCTGCGACGACCCCCTGATCACACCGGTGCCCACCTCAGAGAACCCTTTCAGGGAGAAGAAGTTCTTCTGCGCTCTGCTTTAAAACTAATCAGGGATTGTTGTAATCTTAAATACAAAAAGTTCAGCGTGTACACGTATGTACAGTGTGTACATGTACCTGCCATCAAATCAGACATGAAGTACAGTACTCGCAGCACACACTCTGCTATGAACTACTAGACTGTCTCTCAGTGTTAGAGAACGTTCAGCAAACCTGCTGATTTATGAGTCAGAGTCATCAAGACAGGACTGAAAGAAAATATTTAATTCATCTGTAAGAAAATATCTCATTTATAAATACATCACAAGAGTTAAATATTAATAAGATCCACTTGTAAGGCTGGGATACATTCCTGTGATTTATTTATGAGTCATGTCAAACAATGTTTAGCTCTGAGCATTAGGAAGTGTATACGTAGGTGCTATGTGCGAATATGTATGAGAAAACAAATGTGCATATTTACATCTATAATGGCCCTTTCATCAGGTACACCCAGGGGGGGACCCCCACATATGCGGTCCCTTCCAAGGTTTCTCGTTGTTCCCATTGGGTTGAGTTTTTTCTTGCTGATGTGGGATCTGATCCGAAGATGTCGTTGTGGCTTGTGCAGCCCTTTGAGACGTTTGTGATTAAGGGCTATATAAGTAAACTTTGATTGATTGATTGATTGATCCCTGCAATCCAATGAATGAGCAGCGCATTCATCACGCAAAAAGAGTCAGCCGAGCTCACCCTGGGCTGGAAACCTAATGTTATTTGGGGTTTTGTTTTTTTACAGGTAAACATAAGATAACTAATCAAAACAAAGGCACATTGGCTAAGATAATAACACAATTATCTGACATCTGAGTTAACATAAAATCGAGACGAGAATGTTGTCAGGAACGAAATCAAATCATATTAACATCTGTCTTGTCAATTGGTGGGACAAGATCGGAATATGTCCAATCACAGTTTATTAACGGTGTACATTGAAAGTAGGGTGGGGATTAGTTATAAAAGATGCTTTTCCTTGCGAGATTAGAAAGTTACCACCAAAAACAAAATGTGCGGATTTAGCATGTTCCACATGGTAATAATATGTGTACAACTGGGATAAAGTGAACACATTTTTACGGCTGTGATGCAATCAGCCAGCGAATCAATGATCGTGACATCTACACAACTTTGAGTTAAATCTACTATTTGTTGCTTAGTGTTGTGGCAAAAACTGACTCCCTGCCAAAAATGTATTCCCGACGCGTGAGCGCGCATCGCATCTGTCCACACCTGATTACTACATGTAAGACAAACACATTCGTGGTTACTGTAAGGATATGTGTTTGAAATTATTTAAGCCTTCGTGTTTGAAAAATGAAAGAGTTGGCCATTTCTATGGTATTTTTGAGCTTGTAAAAGACGATTGTTGATCCGACGTTGATGTGCTAAAACCTCTGTCTTGTTTAAAAGCTACATACAATATTAATAGTGTTTGGATGTATTCTTGTTTGCCAAAATATATTTAATACAATATTTTGATAGACACATCTCATCTGTGCATCTCCTAAAAAAATGTCAATCTACGTAACTAGAAATAGATGCTGGGTGAGCACATTTATAAAAATCCACAAATAATGTCAATCTCCTGGTGTATATTTATTAATTAGACATTTTTTTATTGTACTTTGCAGTGAGCTTTTCCTATTATTTTTGTCCTGCTCATGCAACTAAACAATTTAAGCAAAATTATTATACAGCACACATATACATAATGCACCTGTCAATGTACAATGCAGTTGCTACAAGCACAATAATAAAGAGTTAATACTTCTCTGAGCATTGAATTGTGATGACATGGCACCTTATTGTAACTCATGTGTGGGTGTACTTAAAGTAATTAAAACCAAACATCTGATTACCTTCAACTTTAAGTAATATGACCTGAAGAATGAGTATAGCAGAGGGTTTTCCATTGCTACCAATATGTGTTCATTATTACTTTGACCACATATTTTTAATATTTTATGACTATTACATCAGCAACTCTGGTAGATTGAAAAAAGTTATCTGTACAACAAGCACTGAAATAAAACCTGGTGAAACACTTTTCCCCTCACTTGCGATTTTATTTCATATACGCTCACTCCAAAAAAACACGGTTGAATAAGTCTTATTTCTCAAATATATAAAAGCGTATCAGACATTGTGTTAACTCTTAAATAATACAACTACCATGGTATTAAGGCATGCTATGTAATAACCAATGCGGGTATTTTTTCCAAATCTGAATAATCACAGTAAATGACTTGCTTGCAGAATTTAAATTCCTAATATTTTGACATAAATGACATAATCCCAATTTTGTGTGATTAATTGCAAGTAATAAACACTTTAACTTTGCTTATTTGCATGAAAAATCCAAAGGTCTCATCCATAAAGCTTGCATACGCACAAAAGGGGGCTGGAAAAAAACGTAGTTTTTTCCACACAAAGTATGTGAGGTATAAAAGCACACAACCACAAACTCAGCACTTTTCGAAGATATGGCAAAAAGGTGACACATGTAAGCTGAAGTGAAGATATCTTTTTAGAATTGATTTTGATCCTAAATGCTTTGGAAGCAAAGAATAAAGCAGGAATCTTTTAAACGTTGTCCAATGCCAAGTACCCCCAAACTGAATTAGCGATGGAGCGAGCACGCTCTACTTGAAATATGTTGTCAAAAACTGTGTTTTAAATTAAAGTAAATATCCCAAAGTGGCCAAAAATATTAAATATACTTGTTGAATAAAACATCTGCCTTATTTTTAATGAATACTTAGACCTATAACACTACTGTATTTAATGTTGGTCATTATGGTGGTACTTGGAGAGCAACGTTTTTTCTGAGATGGTACTTGGTGAAAAAAACACTGCTCTAAGATATTCAAATACACTACAGCATTGCTAATAGCTAGCTTGCAACTAGCATATTAGTTGCTAACTGATAACTAACATGCTAATCGCTAGCTGTATACTAGTGCACTAATAACTAGTAAAATAATAGCTATTTGGCAACTAGCAAGCTAATCGTAACCAGTGTTGGGTTAGTTACTGAAAACCAGTAACTAGTTAGTTACTTTATTTCAAAAGTAACTCAGTTACTTACACCAAATAGTAATGCGTTACTGTGAAAAGTAACTATTTAGTTACTTCTTTTTTTTCCCTTTTTTTTTTTTTAAGGCTCCCATTAAAGGCCTACTGAAACCCACTACTACCGACCACGCAGTCTGATAGTTTATATATCAATGATGAAATCTTAACATTATAACACATGCCAATACGGCCGGGTTAACTTATAAAGTGACATTTTAAATTTGCCGCTAAACTTCCGGTTCGAAACGCCTCTGAGGATGACGTATGCGTGTGACGTAGCCCGGCGAACACGGGTATGCCTTCCACATTGAAGCCGATACGAAAAAGCTCTGTTTTCATTTCATAATTCCACAGTATTCTGGACATCTGTGTTCGTGAATCTGTTTCAATCATGTTCATTGCATTATGGAGAAGGAAGCCGAGCAAGCAAAGAAGAAAGTTGTCGGTGCGAAATGGACGTATTTTTCGAACGTAGTCAGCCACAACAGTACACAGCCGGCGCTTCTTTGTTTACATTCCCGAAAGATGCAGTCAAGATGGAAGAACTCGGATAACAGAGACTCTAACCAGGAGGACTTTTGATTTGGATACACAGACGCCTGTAGAGAACTGGGACAACACAGACTCTTACCAGGATTACTTTGATTTGGATGACAAAGACGCAGACGTGCTACTGTGAGTATGCAGCTTTGGCTTTTTTTTGCGTATGTACGTAACTTTTTTAAAATATATAAGCTTTATGAACCTTGGGTTAGGTGAACGGTCTTTTGGGCTGAGTGATTGTGTGTGTTGATCATGTGTTTGAATTGTATTGGCGTGTTCTATGGAGCTAGGAGCTAGCAGAGGAGCTAGGAGCTAGCATAACACGTACCGTACCGTAAGTGCGCGTCACGTACGTAACTTTTTAAAAATATATAAGCTTTATGAACCTTGGGTTAGGTGAACGGTCTTTTGGGCTGAGTGATTGTGTGTGTTGATCAGGTGTTTGAATTGTATTGGCGTGTTCTATGGAGCTAGGAGCTAGCAGAGGAGCTAGGAGCTAGCATAACAAACACGCAGGTGTTATTATGCAGGATTAATTTGTGGCATATTAAATATAAGCCTGGTTGTGTTGTGGCTAATAGAGTATATATATGTCTTGTGTTTATTTACTGTTGTAGTCATTCCCAGCTGAATATCAGGTACCGTGAGTATGCAGCCTTGGCTGCTAAACATTCGATAACTTGACCGTATGTGCGCGTCACGTACGTAACTTTTTAAAAATATATAAGCTTTATGAACCTTGGGTTAGGTAAACGGTCTTTTGGGCTGAGTGATTGTGTGTGTGTTGATCAGGTGTTTGAATTGTATTGGCGTGTTCTATGGAGCTAGGAGCTAGCAGAGGAGCTAGGAGCTAGCATAACAAACACGCAGGTGTTTTTATGCAGGATTAATTTGTGGCATATTAAATATAAGCCTGGTTGTGTTGTGGCTAATAGAGTATATATATGTCTTGTGTTTATTTACTGTTGTAGTCATTCCCAGCTGAATATCAGGTACCGTGAGTATGCAGCCTTGGCTGCTAAACATTCGATAACTTGACCGTATGTGCGCGTCACGTACGTAACTTTTTAAAAATATATAAGCTTTATGAACCTTGGGTTAGGTAAACGGTCTTTTGGGCTGAGTGATTGTGTGTGTGTTGATCAGGTGTTTGAATTGTATTGGCGTGTTCTATGGAGCTAGGAGCTAGCAGAGGAGCTAGGAGCTAGCATAACAAACACGCAGGTGTTTTTATGCAGGATTAATTTGTGGCATATTAAATATAAGCCTGGTTGTGTTGTGGCTAATAGAGTATATATATGTCTTGTGTTTATTTACTGTTGTAGTCATTCCCAGCTGAATATCAGGTCACCCCCGGCTCTCACAGCATCTTCCCTATCTGAATAGCTTCAACTCCCCACTAGTCCTTCACTTGCACTTTACTCATCCACAAATCTTTCATCCTCGCTCAAATTAATGGGGAAATTGTCGCTTTCTCGGTCCGAATCTCTCTCACTTCATGCGGCCATCATTGTAAACAATAGGGAACTTTGCGTATATGTTCAACTGACTACGTCACGCTACTTCCGGTAGGTGCAAGCCTTTTTTTTATCAGATACCAAAAGTTGCAATCTTTATCGTCGTTGTTCTATACTAAATCCTTTCAGCAAAAATATGGCAATATCGCGAAATGATCAAGTATGACACATAGAATAGATCTGCTATCCCCGTTTAAATAAAAAAAATTCATTTCAGTAGGCCTTTAATGGCCTTTTAGCCTTCATTTCAGTACTGTTATTGCACTGGAGAATAATACAATGTGTTGATCAACTTGACATGCATTTGCATCACTGAACTCTGCTAAGCAATGTGGTCTACATACAACACACAAAGACAAAGATATGTTTCAAAGGGCCAATTTATTTCAGGCCAGAACAAATTGACAAAACTATTTGAAATAGCTGCAACATAATGGCACTTTAACTTTAACTTTAAGTAGATAGGATCTTTGATCCTTGACACAAGTCACATTCAACTAAAATGTTATTTTCTTTGTGCTCGACAAAAGAAAAGTAGTGAGAATGTTAAGACACTCGATGATCGACTTCTGGCTTCACCATGATGTCTTGTTAGTTGTTAGGAGAGTAGCGTATGTATGTGTGTGTGTGGCCCTTTAAAATATGACAGCATGTGAGGTGAGTGATGTCAGTGAGTGAGTGGGCGAGAGAGGTGAGGGAACGGCGACAGTGAGCGCGTGCAGGTGCTCTAGCTCTAGCTGCATAACACCAAAAAAGTCACAAAGTTGCAACAAACCGCCGGCCACGTCATTCACCCTCAGCTGTAAAGACCCACTGCCGGGTAAAGTGAAGGTTAGCCCCGAAGTACATAGGCCCTGGAGGAACGTCTCCCCTGTGCTCTTCAACTACGGTATGGGAGTCCCCCCCCCCGCCCTCACCCACAAAAAGCACGCCTCTTCTTTTCCACCGCAGCGCTGCAATAAAACACACTCAGATGTTCTGTTTCTAGCGTATACTACATAAAAAGTAACGTAAAATAGCGCAGTAACGCATCATCTAGTAACGGTAACTGAGTTACTGAATATAAAAAATAACGCGTTAGATTACTAGTTACCGCCGAAACTAACGGCGTTACAGTAACGCGTTACTTTGTAACGCGTTAGTCCCAACACTGATCGTAACTGACAAGTACCATGCTAATCGCTTTTTTGGATACCAGCGCACTAATCGCTAGCCGATAACTAGTGCAATAATAGCTAACTGTCAACCAGCGCACTAATCGCTAGCTAGTAAATTGCTAGCTGGAAAACTTGCTAGCAATCTTAGATGCCAACACGATTATAATATAATTGTTCACATTTTTTTGTAAAGCTAACATGGGTATTTAAAGACAATTTTGCAGAAAAATTGTGGAGGAAACATAAGAAAATATATTTTGAAAAAGCAATCAACCATAAAAACCATGCTTAATTACCAACTTTAAAAAAAAATCTGTCAGTTACACCAACTTTTGTCATTCGTACACTACCGTTCAAAAGTTTGGGGTCACATTGAAATGTCCTTATTTTTTAAGGAAAAGCACTGTACTTTTCAATGAAGATAACTTTAAACTAGTCTTAACTTTAAATACACTCTATACATTGCTAATGTGGTAAATGACTATTCTAGCTGCAAATGTCTGGTTTTTGGTGCAATATCTACATAGGTGTATAGAGGCCCTAATGGTACAATGTGTTTGCTCATTGGCTCAGAAGGCTAATTGATAATTAGAAAACCCTTGTGCAATCATGTTCACACATCTGAAAACAGTTTAGCTCGTTACAGAAGCTACAAAACTGACCTTCCTTTGAGCAGATTGAGTTTCTGGAGCATCACATTTGTGGGGTCAATTAAACGCTCAAAATGGCCAGAAAAAGAGAACTTTCATCTGAAACTCGACAGTCTATTCTTGTTCTTAGAAATGAATGCTATTCCACAATATTGTTTGGGTGACCCCAAACTTTTGTAGTGTAAGTGTTTTACAATTAAGGCAAAAGCTGCAATTGACAAGGCAAGAATGCATAAGATCTGACATGCGTAGGTGTCCTTAATGTAGTGACCAGTGAGCATATACGTACGTTAAAAGTTGCAGTGAGGTCAGCAGCAATATACTTTTTATTTGCGTGATAATTTTTGAGTGAATAGCTTTATTTGTACAAAAATACACTTTCAAAAAGGTCTTTCACAGTTATGGTACAGATGCGCGAGTTCAAATTGGAGGATGAATATATTTAAAACTGCATTTCTATAATACCGGTAGTTCAAATAGTCTTAGTCGCGAGACAGTGATAGTTAACCCATTTTAAAATGAGAGTTTCACCAAATTTTCTAATTGTGTGTATGAGTCAGTTAAAGGCCATATTAAGCACAATCAGTATTGACATTCAAGATTCCAACTGACACTTAAAAAATAATATTGAGCAGTGTTGTCCCAAGACAAGAAATTAGTGTAAATATAATCCATGGTAGACAGTTTGACTAGTTAGCACAAATGTTCGAATGTCAATAAAGGCTGCATCAGCATCCTAAAACGTACTGATGAGCTGATAATCATGTGATGGTTTGCTTCAAGTCAACAGACCAACATGTAAATGTGTCACAGCAAAAACTCGCTTTTCAATTTTATTGGCATTTCATTGCAAAAATAAAGGACATTTGGCTCCATTTTAGGCTCTTAACTGAAGATCAGTGAAAACGCTGCAATTTTATTGGTCTTTCATTGCAAACAACGAGGACATTTGTCTCCATTTTAAGCTCTCAACTGAACGACAGTGTAAACGCTGCAATAACTTCAGTATAATTAAAATCATCTTCAATTAACCTCAGTGGATTTAAAATCTATGAAAAAACAGTTTGCGCTACAAAAACATACTGTGTGTGGGGGAAAAAAAGGACACGGTTTACAGGAAGGCGTCGCACCATTCCTTAAGGCAGCCGAAGCAGTCACCTTGTTGTTTACTATTGGCCCCACAAGTGTCCTTCAACCAATCCCGGAAAAGCTCCTCGTCTCTCTTGAGGACCAGAAACTGTCCAAGGACCACGTAAGCCTGATGGACAAAGAACAAAATCCAACATTTAAGGCCTTAACCACAAGGAACACTTTGAGGATTTTCCTCTTTTCTGATTTATAAATGTTACAATGTTGGATACCCGTGATAAACAATGTCAATGCATCAAATCACAAAGTTCACAATATTTAAACTTAGTTTTCTGATTATATTTTATGACACACAGTTGTTTGATCAAAACAAAGTCAATAGTACACAAAAGCAAAAACAACTAACAACCTGCTACTCATTTACAGCAAATCATTTGATTTTTGACCTCGAAGTCCTGCTGTGTGCAGGGAATTAGTCTGTAAGTTTGTAAACATTAACAACAGAAAATATATACAAAATAAAAACAAATATTGATGTAATCACTCTAGTATTGATACTACTCTTGGTATCAACACCACCAATTTATGGATCAATCCTTTTACATGTGTACTTCTGGCCCTGACAATGCTGACACACCAACAGTTATTTTATCCTTTCTAGACTCCTATTAAGCTACTTGTTAATTTCCTGTTAATATTTGCGTACTTTCAGCTGTAATGTGGTTCCATCTACACTTCTTAAACTTCACTAAGCACTAGTTTCTTCTGTTGTGTCAAGCTAGCTTAGCGGTAGGGTTGGATGATTACAGGCCTCAAATTTTTGCTTTTTACGCACTTCCGCCCGTGTGCAGCTGAGATAGGCTCCAGCACCCCCCCGCTACCCTGTAAAGGACAAGCGGTAGTAAATGGATGGATGGATGGAAATCAGAATGGACACGAAATTCCGGAAGTCCACGCGTCCCCAGGACGTGGGTCTTTTTATTTTTTTTTACTGTTATTTTTCCGCCTGTGTTTTGTTTACCGTAGTTCCCGGATTATAAGGGTTGAGCTTACTCACCTCAAAGCTGATGAATCATTTAAAGGGGTGTTAATGGTCTTAGATGGAAAATGTCAAGAAAAGCTGCCACGATGTATGATGTGCTTGGTCGAATAACTTTGATAGTAGTTGTATTGATAGAAAATAGTACTCACTTCTCTCATCCGGACTGTAGCGTCCACATAAAAAAACTGAAGCGACATCGGAAGATCACTCTCCCTGCCTTACAGTCACAGTGTGCTGAGATGACCTTAGATTGGTTATTCGTGATTATCTAGAGCAGTGGTTCTCAACCTTTTTTCAGTGATGTACCCCCTGTGAACATTTTTTTAATTCAAGTACCCCCTAATCAGAGCAAAGCATTTTTGGTTGAAAAAAAAAGAAAAAAAGAGATAAAGAAGTAAAATACAGCACTATGTCATCAGTTTCTGATTTATTAAATTGTATAACAGTGCAAAATATTGCTCATTTGTTGTGGTCTTTCTTGAACTATTTGGAAAAAAATATATAAAAATAACTAAAAACTTGTTGAAAAATAAACAAGTGATTCAATTATAAATAAAGATTTCTACACATAGAAGTAATCATCAACTTAAAGTGCCCTCTTTGGGGATTGTAATAGAGATCCATCTGGATACATGAACTTAATTCTAAACATTTCTTTACAAAAAAAGAAATCTTTAACATCAATATTTATGGAACATGTCCACAAAAAATCTAGCTGTCAACACTGAATATTGCATTGTTGCATTTCTTTTCACAGTTCTTTTTGACAGACATTTAAAAAAAATCTCACGTACCCCTTGGCATACCTTCAAGTACCCCCAGGGGTACGCGTACCCTCATTTGAGAACCACTGATCTAGAGTGTCAAACTTGGGTCGAATCATTTTGAGTGCATTACTCTAGCCTGGCTTGACGACACAATGTCCACTGGGTTTATATAGATAAACACATCCACAAAAGGTCATTGCTTTCTAGACTCTTATCATTTTGAAAGTCCTTCAAGGTGTAAAAAGGGCTTGGTTGAAAAATTAAATAGTTTGCTCCAGGTATGAGATATCAGTGAAGATGTCTTGGTCTATGCTCCACTCAGACTTGTCGATCTTGTACGGATCCTTGCATCCAATTACAGCGGTTTGCTCCTTATAACGACAAAGGGACTTCTTATCTAATGACTCACAGTATTTCTCCATCGTGTCAAAGCCGATGCAATGTTATTTTCCACTGAATAATTCGTAAATATTACATGTAGCCCTTCAATATGGCTTCTGGCAATGCATTATGGGATACTTTAGAAAAAATCTGAAGCCCTCTTTAGGCCGCTAACTTCCGACCGTTCTGCAACCAACATATCTAAGCATGTAAGCTAAGCCACACGTAAAACACACGCAGATGCATAAGTTACGTTTGTTGTCGGCTAATGACAGATTTGGCAAAGTTTAGCTACCAAGGTTATCTTTATTCGAATGTATAGCCTATTGTAACAACATGCCTGCAAAATCGTTTTACACTACGGATGTAATGGTGTTATAAATATTGCAGTATTTCGGTTTCACAGTCTTCCAAATAATACTATGACATGTGACGTTATCAAACAAATTCTTGTTGAGTGTAGTTTTTTCCTGCCATTTGAGCGTCAGCTGAAAAAATCCTCCGTGCAGCTCGGGACAGGCAAGGTGGACGCATGGAACGCCGTAAGCAGGAAGTGAAGTGTGTTTGTACTCGTCTTAGATAAAAGGAATAGTTTTTTTGGACATTAAATTTGTCCGTAACTGGTTGAGTTATTTTGCTAACAAACAAACAAACAAAAACCCTGGCGAAAACAACCTCTTTGGCGGAGGAGATAAGAAAGTCTGTGTTCTGCAAAGTGAAGCCCACCACTCTCGTTTCAAGCGTTTCCAAGGCTACACAAAGCCAGCCGGTCTCGTTGCACCGCATGGCAGGAAATGACCAAAAAAATATGTTCAACGTGGGAAATACGAGTTAACTAAAAAGCAACTTGATACATCCTCAATCCATCCATCTATTTTTGTACCGCTTGTCTCTCACAATGTCACGGTTGGCTGGAACCTATTCCAGCTGCACTCGGGCGGAAGGCAGGCCTGGACAAGTCGCCACCTCATAAACCGTCACACACAAAACTGTTTGTGAGGTATTTACATTATTAAAAGTAAATGTGTTAAGTTTACTTTTCTGAGAAACAACAATTTCCAGGCTGATATTAAAAATGACCACTGTAGAGGCTTTACTTCCCTTAATGTAAAAGTTGAAAGACACAAAACTGTACATTATTGTTTTTTTTGGGGGTTTTTTAAAGACATCAACTATAAGACATTATTTTAAAAAGGGCCATATGTGGTAATGTGGCCAGATATGGTACTGCAGTCACAGTCAAAATTCTGTAGTCCCCTCCTACTCTCCATGAATGAGGTTGCCAGATACAAAGCCGAATCTGAATCCTACTCCAAGGAACTTCAAATGGCAATCGACGAGTCCTACGCTGTAGGTTTCTCTCATTTATGCTTCTTGCAAGATGGTTTACCAAGTAATTATGCCACATTTTACTAATGTCGATGAGCCAAATGTATTTGTAAAGTTACGCAGCAATATTTTTGTCAGGAGTCGGGACAGATTGTTGGTATTTCCCTGCTAAAATGTCTAGTTTGACCGCACGGACTACCATCGAAATAATAATATATAATAATATAGAATATATTATATAGGCCTACTTTGATGGCAAGCCAAGGCCAACAGTAAAATTGGCGCCACATTTCTTTCAGCATAACTCCCTATTGCATCCAACCTGACGCACTGCCTTCTCTTCCATGTACGCACATCCCCATCTTTCAGTGCAGAGTGCAATTCTATGAGCCAACCCACGTTACGCATAAGTCATATAGTCTACTACCATGTCAATAGAAAGTAGAAAATAATTACATGTAATGCATTATATTGTGCCAAGCAAATACCATCCCATATGTGCCTGATGCACACAGTACCAGAAACCGCAATTAGCCGTGCTAATGTTGGAACACATTTCCTCAGTGTATCAGCATATTGAGAACGAAATAGGCACTGACACTACCCATATCCACATAGGTTTTATTTGTCGAAAATATATTTTGCCCTGTCAGTTGGATGACACATCGACATACAGGCTAACGGCCATATATTTCCCCTGATAGCCTATATCTCGATGTATACATTACACTCGAAGCTGAGCATCACACTAAGCATTCGTTGCATGAACATACTAGCTTTGTTGGACAAGATCATAGACCGTATTGGACAATATATTTTACATGCAAAATGTCCATTTCCATTTATTACAAGTAATAAGAAAACGTAAATGCCTTACTTACCTATCAAGGAGGAAATTAGCAAGTTTGGCGTCAAATGAAAAAATCTTACGCCTTCAATCATCTCCATCTTTCAAAGGCATCCCAGATACAAATTCTTGTTTTGTTCCTGGCTTTGTCATGAATAAGTTGAGAATCATAACGACGCCTTTTAGATTTACTAAGGTCTGACATGTTTAGTAACTTTACCAGTGGCAGTAGTTCGACGAAGGTGGCGATGCGTAACTGAAATTAAATTTTCTTATTTAAACGAGGATAGCAGGTCCATTCTATGTGTCATACTTGATCATTTCGCGATATTGCCATATTTTTACTGAAAGGATTTAGTAGAGAATATCGACGATAAAGTTCGCAACTTTTGGTCGCTGATAAAAAAGCCTTGCCTGTACCGGAAGTAGCGTAACGTCACAGGTTGTGGAGCGCCTCACATCTACAAATTGTTTACAATCATTCCCACCAGCAGTGAGAGGGATTCGGACCGAGAAAGCGATGATTACCCCATTAATTTGAGCGAGGATTAAATATTTGTGGATGAGGACAGTGAGAGTGAAGGATTAGAGTGCAGTGTAGGACGCCAGGATGTATCTTTTTTTGCTCTGGCCGTAACTTAGGTACAAGGGCTCATTGGATTCCACACTTTCTCCTTTTTCTATTGTGGATCACGGATTTGTATTTTAAACCACCTCGGATACTATATCCTCTTGAAAATGAGAGTCGAGAACGCGAAATGGACATTCACAGTGACTTTTATCTCCACGACAATACATCGGCGAAACACTTTAGCTTCGGAGCTAACGTGATAGCATCGGGCTTAACTGCGGATAGAAACAGAAGAAACATGCCCCTGACTGGAAGGATAGACCGAAGATCAACAATACTACTATTACTTCTACTATCAGGAGACACTGAACTAAAGCCTGGACCTGTAACCACACGGTTAATGCTGTCCCGCCTGGCGAAGCCTAGCAATGCTGTTGCTAACGACGCCATTGAAGCTAACTTAGCTACGGGACCTTGACAGAGCTATGCTAAAAACATTAGCTCTCCACCTACGCCAGCCCTCATCTGCTCATCACCACCCGTGCTCACCTGCGTTCCAGCGATCGACGGCACGACGGAGGACTTCACCACGATCATCAGTGCAGTCGGCGGCCCGGAGACGGAGGAAGTCAACACAGACACCGGTGAGGACAGCGGCGCGGCGGCGCGGCGGCGGACGGCGTTGTGTTGCTGTAGCCAGCCGCTAATACACCGATCCCACCTACAGCTTTCTTCTTTGCTGTCTTCATTGTTCATTAAACAAATTGCAAAAGATTCACCAACACAGATGTCCAGAATACTGTGGAATTTTGCGATGAAAACAGACGACTTAAGCTGGCCACCGTGCTGTTCCAAAATGTCTGCTACAATCCGTGATGTCACGCGCAAACATCATCATACCGAGACGTTTTCAGCCGGATATTTCCCGGGAAATTTAAAATTGCACTTTATAAGTTAACCCGGCCGTATTGGCATGTGTTGCAATGTTAAGATTTCATCATTGATATATAAACTATCAGACTGCGTGGTCGGTAGTAGTGGGTTTCAGTAGGCCTTTAATAGGGGTGTAACGGTACACAAACATTTCGGTTCGGTACATATCTCGGTTTAGAGGTCACGGTTTGGTTCATTTTTGGTACAGTAAGAAAACAACAAAATATAAATGTTTTGGTTATTTATTTACCAAATTTGTAAACAATGGCTTTATCCTTTTAACATTGGGAACACTATAATAATTCTGCCCACGTTAATCCACATTAGACTGCCTCAAATTGTTGCTCAGATTAAATAAAATGACAAAACTTTTCTTCTACATATAAAAAGTGCAACATTAAACAGTTTCAAGTCAACTCATCATGCTTGATTTATTACAGCATTTGAAAAGCCTGTAGTTGATTTTTATTATGTAAATGTTATATTTTTATTAACATGTGATAGCAGGGACCCTGCCATTCAAAACTAAGCTGCTCCATTACTAATGATTAATGTAACTATAGCTGAAAAAATAGTACAATAGCAATAGGAGAGACTATTCATCCCTGAACATCGTGGAGTTCGTGTAGGCATAATGATGCAGTTACATTATTATATCAACTATCAGAGACAGAAACTCTTCATTTAACATAATGTCCTTTTTTGCTGCTTCAACACAGCTCAATCAACACAGAAAAAGGTAAAGTGAAATAACAGACAGACAGGGCTCTGCTGTCCGTAACGCACGCACACGCACACGCACGCACACACACAAAAAATGAGCTAATGTTACGCTAAAAGCGAATTAGCCTTCACCTCAAGCCAAGACTGCGAGCGGAGCTGAGCTGGTGTTTATGTTTCTAGAACGTCAATGGGCTCATAGTGATGTTACTAGTAGTTGATTGGGAGGTGTTTATTATAATTTGGGGAGAGTCCGCAGCCTGATGCTTACCTGCTAAACGCTAAGCACTGACTACATGCGCTCTGAATACGCACTGCTGATTGGCTGTTGCCGCTCTGAATACGCACTGCTGATTGGCTGTTACCGCTCTGTATGTAACCAATCAGGTGGTTGTGTGGGTGGGACAATGCTGGGTGCTGTGTACTGACAGAGACAGGCAGAAGGAAGCGGAGCAGCTTGTTAAGACTTTAGCTTAGCTTAATATGTTCGTGGGAAAACTTGTTCGGTACACCTCCGAACCGAACCGAACCCCCCGTACCTAAACGGTTCAATACAAATACACGTACCGTTACACCCCTATCATTTAATGATGACTTGACATTAAATTATTACATATGGCACCTTTAAATATTTGCTTGAAACAGTAGACGTTCGTGCACAAAAAATACTTGTTTGTAGAAAAAAATATGATTAGAATATTATAGCATTATGTTTTGTTCAAGTGTGTTCATCCTAAACATTCCTGCCACTTCATTTTACATACTGACATTTTTACCAAGCGTTTTTGATATTTTGCAACAGTTACATCCCTATTTTAAACCAATTCATGCAATAATTCAGTTGTTGGGGAGCGTAAACATTCTGACTGACATACACTGTCATTAATCGCTCCAATGCAAAACTTCTCCATCTGTTAGTTTAAATACACACTACATAGTTGAAAGTTTTAGAACACCTCATTTATATCAATAGGAAGTAAGTCCAATTCCAAGTCAAATTTTACCACATTTTTAATACTGAAAATATTTTGCCCTCAATGTTATAAATATTTAAATAAATGGGTTATACTTGTATAGCACTTTTCTACCTTCAAGGTACTCAAAGCGCTTTGACAGTATTTCCACATTCACCCATTCACACACACATTCACACACTGATGGCGGGAGCTGCCATGCAAGGCGCTAACCATGGTTATGGTGTGTAAACTCAGCTACTCTAAGGTCCACAAGTAATTGTACAGTGACAATTTTTTTTAATGATTTTGCCTTTACAGTATACACATCCACAATGGATTAGAAATAAATCAATCAATAAATCAACATTCATGGAATGTTGTAGCAAAAATATCTCAGACATTTACCATTAAAGAATTATAGCTACAGGTACAATATAGCATTGTGTGTGCCTAAACACACACTGAAAATATAAGCACTATTTTAACACTTGCACTAAGTAAAGCCCATGAACATCAATACATTTTTAGTATTAACAAGATAAATATATATACAACTATGTCAGTTGAATCACTGAAAATTATAATGGATGTTACTGAAATAATGTGGCTGCAGCTGTAATTCCTAAATAATAAATGCCATATTTTTGTCAAGCCTCTTAAATTGAAGCTCATTTATTTATTTCAAATCCATTGTGGTCACAATGTGTACACTGTAGAGGCAAAATCATGCAAAAACTGTCACTGTCCAAATACGTCAGGACTCAGGACGTTAATGTAGCTAGGTTAACAACAATAACATTAACAGCAAAGTATGCAAACATTGTGGTTAAAATTACAGTACCACTCAAATCTTTGAACAATCTTAAGGTTATAAATGATGTTTTAACACTGGTAGTGTACATTTATTCCAAATGTATTTGATGTAAGATATTACCTTATCAAAACCTCTCTCCTCTAATCGTTTTCCTAGGACTTCTCCGATGCCTGCAAGAGCCAACACAGGTTTTTCGCCCATTGGCTCAGCCACAAAGTCCTTGTGCTTTTGAGATGTTGAAGACATCTTTAGAGACAGATCAACACAAGACTGAAAGAGAAAGACGACAAATGCATAAATAAGCAAACAGATGCAAGTATCTGTTTAGGGCTGGACTATTATGGCAAAAATAATAATCACGATAATTTTTTATGGATATTGTAATCAACATAACACGATTATTCATTTATTTGAAAACATGAGTATTTATTTCACCACCAAACTAAACTTTTAATACAGTTAAAAAAACTGGAAAACAATTAGTAACGAATAAACCACAAAAAGTAAAATACAGTAATAATACATTGAAATAATAGCAAAATAGTAAAAATAAAAATTCAGTTTTTCCGTTTTGTTTTTAATTCAGATTTTTGTCTTTCACTTATTTTACCACCATAATGTGTTTTGTTGAGTCTAATAACATTTTATAAAATATATAATAATGAATGCAAAGAAACCCACATTTATTGGTGCAATACATCTTTGGACAATGTTCACAATTATTTTTAGTCAAATCATAATAATAGTGTAAATGTATCAAAAAGTACTTTAATTACATTATGCTTGTGTAAGGTACTTTTTGAAATCTTTATTTTGCTACCGCATTCTGACCTGATGTGGAGTTAAGGGTTGGGCGATATGGCCGAAAACTATATCACGATATGCATTATTTATATTCAATCAATCAATCAATCAATGTTTATTTATATAGCCCTAAATCACAAGTGTCTCAAAGGGCTGTACAAGCCACAACGACATCCTCGGTACAGAGCCCACATACGGGCAAGGAAAACTCACCCCAGTGGGACGTCAATGTGAATGACTATGAGAAACCTTGGTTTATCAATAATTATTGATAATTTCTATGACTTATTTAAGCCTGCCAATAAATAAATGATAAATGGGTTATACTTGTATAGCGCTTTTCTACCTTCAAGGTACTCAAAGCGCTTTGACAGTATTTCCACATTCACCCATTCACACACACATTCACACACTGATGGCGGGAGCTGCCATGCAAGGCGCTAACCAGCACCCATCAGGAGCAAGGGTGAAGTGTCTTGCCCAAGGACACAACGGACGTGACTAGAATGGTAGAAGGTGGGGATTGAACCCCAGTAACCAGCAACCCTCCGATTGCTGGCACGGCCACTCTACCAACTTCGCCACGCCGTCCCCAAACAGTAAAATAATTTCCAACTTACCAAAGGTGCTGTTTATCAGTGGAGAGAGTGTTTGGTAGCCAGGTAGGATGATCGCGGTTACGGTAATAAAATAATTAAAGTAGATTTGAAGATAGTTGCAGATTTGAGACACTAGATAGCAGTAGTGTATAAGCTATTGAACACTACACAGACTAGGTTGAGAAGCTACTCATTAAACCTACATATTTGAAGTGTCAGGATGTTGCTGCACTGTCTGCATTAAAATCAAATAAACTAAGGACAAGTTTCTGTGATTGAGTTGCTTCATCAAGATCAAGAGATCAGTTTATTTTGTCACTCCTTGCAGAGAACCCACAGCAAGACAAAGACGGCACAACCACACTAGTGTTATGAGAGTAGCGTGTGTGTGTGTGTGTGCTCCTTTAAGAATGGCAGTGCGTCGGGTGAGTGAGTGGACGAGTTAGGAAAGCAAGCGGTAGCATGCAGCAGTAGTGGGGACTGGTGAATGTGTCCAACAGAAATAAGAATAAAACGACAAAATTGTCACAAGTCGGCGGCCTCGTCATTCCGAACCAAAAGCGATGCTTAGCAGACCCATTGTCAGGTAAAGTGAAGGGTGTTACCCCAGACGGAAACATCGGTCCTGGGGGGAACATTTTCCCTGCACTTCTTGACTGCGGTGTGGGAGCCGAACATCAGGAAAGGTGTAGTTGATACTGTTACGTGATTGGCTGTTAGCGTGTCCCTACCCTCAGTGAATACTGTTAACTGATTGGCTGTTGGCGTGTCCCTCCCACTGCTCAGTGACATTTCCTGTTTCCTGTATTCCCAAAGCGCAAGTGACTTCATGAAACAAATCTTGCTTCATAATTTCTGGTTTATTCCGATCAAAAAATATAAATATACATTGAATATTTTATCGAACGCATTTTATATGGATATCGATTATGTTCCAATCACAATATATTTATATTGATATCATATTATCGGCTCAGTCCTAGTGGAGCAATGCGCTTTCATTGTGAAGGGGGGTGGTGAACTGCTGTTCTCAGCCTGACAAGTAAAGAGGCGACGTGAGGCTGTAAAAAAACATACATAAATAAATAAGAGAGCCTCTCAAGTTGCGACGATGATGTTGTTCACAACAACACAAGCATATAAGATCTGTTGTGGGTAGGGATGATACTCGAAACCGGTTTTCCCGGTTGTTTGATAAGAAAAGAACCGAGTCCTCGGACTCGAATCCCTTTTTGAGAACCGGTACCCGTTATCGAGACCACTATAGTAAAGGAAAAGAGTTGATTCTTTATTCGAATCCCGTCCCGACCAGAAATGCTCCGTGGGACATCACAAGAATTGACGTCACGTAGCTCAGTCATTAGGCGCAGATAGCAAAAGCAGGAAAAAGCGCTCCAAGGTGTAATAAAGTTCAAAACAAAAGCTATCATCCATCGAATAACTTTACTGAGAGATTTTAGCAGGGTAAAACACATGACGAACACTTTTACGACCAACCGGAAACATAGCAACCAGGCTAGCAACGCACCTCCTTTACGGCAGCTGTCGCAACGTTCTTAAAACAACCGCAGCACATACATATATATACAACATATATCCCTTTTTTAACTTTTGTTTTTCTTTCCTTGTAAACAAAACAAAATCACACTGTAGATGTGTTGTCTGTCTAATTATAAATAATGCAGACGAGGCGTGTTGGCTGAGTTCTTGACGTTTACTTTCACAGCGTGGCAACATGCAACACTTTTCGGGGCTACCGCGCATGCTCGTAACTCCCGTTGCATGATGGGTAGTGTAGTTGTTATATTCTCTCGCTCATAACATTTTTCCCCCTATAAAGAAATAATGTTAACTCAATAAAGTGTATTTCTTTTTTTAGCTTTAACTTTTCATTTTTTAGCATTGTAACTACATTTGCAAAGAACTTTTCTCTTCATAGAATTTTCTTTCAATAAAGAAATAAAGTGCAAAAATGTCAAAGCATCATAACAAACAGTTATGTCAAATAGCAGCAGAAGTGCACTTTTTGGAGAGCTGTATTATTTTCAGTTTTGTGCCCAAGGGACTGATTTTATTTAACACTATATTATTATTTATACACCTATAGTGATCACAGAGACAGGTTGTTTTTGTGTTACTGTATATATTTGTTTCTCTGAAAAATCCCACTTAATATACTTTGGGTAACAACAGTCAATATTTATTTATTTTATTTTTTTAGGTGGGTAACAGTCAATATTTATTTATTTATTAGATTTTATTTTTTTATTATATAATAAAAGTGAGCTTTTGTTAAACCAAATATTGTGTGTTTTTTTTCCATATACAACAACGTATCTGGACTCGATAAGAGAATCGATAAGGAATCGGTTCGATAAGAGGATTCGATTAAGGCTGCAGCTAACGATTATTTTTCTATCGATTAATCTATAGATTATTTTTTCGATTAATCGGTTAATCTATAGATTATTTTTTCGATTCATCTATAGATTATTTTTCCTTTTACCGATTATTTTTTATTTTATTTTATTTAAAATGAAGATGAAAACATAAAAGTAGGCCAGTTTTTTCAAAAGGCATGGCTTTTATTTACAAAAAAAAAAGTATGGCCACTCAGTCAACATTGACAACAACATGACAAAATATTCTGTAACAATGTAAACATTTAAAACTTTTAACATTTGGTTACCCACATATGCGGTCCTCTCCAAGGTTTCTCATAGTCATTCACATTGACGTCCCACTGGGGTGAGTTTTCCTTGACCGTATGTGGGCTCTGTACCGAGGATGTCGTTGTGGCTTGTACAGCCCTTTGAGACACTTGTGATTTAGGGCTATATAAATAAACATTGATTGATTGATTGATTGAACATTTAACAAAATTAAAAGTAGCTTATTTGCTTTTTAATGTGCAAATATTAAAGTAAACATCCAGTGCAAATCTTAAGCATTTCAAAAGTAAAAGTATTGCTTATTTTGCTTTAAAATTTGCAAAAATAAAGATAAACATCCAATACAAAAAAGTGCAAAACGAAATATTCTGTAACAGTGTAAACATTTCAACAAAAGTGAAAGTATTGCTTATTTGCTAAAATGTGCAAAAATAAAGATAAACATCAATACAAAAAAGTGCCAATCTAAATATTCTGGAGCACTGTAAACATTAAGTATTGCTTTTAAAATGTGCAAAATAAACATCCAGTCCAACACAGTACACAATAACCAATTCTACTCATTCCAGTGAGTGACTAACAGTTGTAATGAAGAAAGGTTAGCATGTCTACTTGCTTTGCTTCTTTTCTTGTTTACAATATTCCCAGCAGCTGAAAATAGGCGCTCAGAAGGGGTCGATGTGGCTGGAACTGAGAGGTAATTAGCCTTCACCTCAAGCCAGGACTGCGAGTGAGCTGAGCTGCAGTTTAAGTTTCTAGAAGGTCAACGGGCTCATAGTGATGTTACTAGTAGTTGACTGGGTGGTGTTTATTATCATTTGGGGAGAGTCCGCTGCCTGATGCTCACCTGCTAAACACCTATCTGCTCCACGCTGAAGCGCTGACTACATGCGCTCTGAATACGCACTGCTGATTGGCTGATAATGCTTCGTGTGTACCAATCAGATGGTTGTGTGGGTGGGACAATGCTGCGTGTGTACCAATCAGATGGTTGTGTGGGTGGGACAATGCTGCGTGTGTACCAATCAGATGGTTGTATGGGTGGGACAATGCTGCGTGTGTACCAATCAGATGGTTGTATGGGTGGGACAATGCTGCGTGCTGAGACAGAGGCAGCCGCAGAAGGAGCAAAGCAACTTGTTAAGACTTTAGCAGCTAAAGTTAGCTTTAGCTTAGAAACTCGTTCGGTACACCCCCGTACCGAACCGAAAGCCCCGTACCGAAACGGTTCAATACAAAACACATAACGTTACACCCCTAGCAGATACAAATGACACATTCATGTTTTTGTGTAATGATGACAACGTATGCTAACGCGGACGATTGACAAGTTGATGGTTGATGGTTTTCTTTTCAAATGTTCGTTTATAGCCGTTGTGCTGCTATGATAGGCCATTTACGCTCGACACTGTGCATACAACAACATTATTAGGCTGTGTATTGAAATACTCCCACACTTTTGACGACTTTTGGCGTGCGTTTTTCCCCTCGTTCGCACAGTCTGCTTTGCGCTCCGCCATGACGGTAGTGTGACGTAATTATGCGACGCGTCGACGCACAAAAACGGCGTCGACGTATTTACATAACCGATGACGTCGACTACGTCGACGCGTCGTTTCAGCCTTAGATTCGATAATAGGCTCGAACTCGATAATTCCTTATCAAACATCATCCCTAGTTGTGGGTATATAGATTGTTCTTGCTAGCTTTAGCTTCATATATTAATCACTTTTTCTAGTGGCTGTCTCCACATTGTTTAGTTCAGGACGGAGGTTGAGTGTGTCGGGGATGAATGAGCGGTCCCGGACACATTATTTTACCCAACAAATGTTCCTTTTCCTCACAATGACAGCATTTCACTCACATGTACACTACCGTTCAAAAGTTTGGGGTCACATTGAAATGTCCTTGTTTTTTAAGGAAAAGCACTGTACTTTTCAATGAAGATAACTTTAAACTAGTCTTAACTTAAAAAAAAGACACCATGCATTGCTAATGTGGTAAATGACTATTCTAGCTGCAAATGTCTGGTTTTTGGTGCAACATCTACATAGGTGTATAGAGGCCCATTTCCAGAAACTATCACTCCAGTGTTCTAATGGTACAATGTGTTTGCTCATTGGCTCAGTAGGCTAATTGATGATTAGAAAACCCTTGTGCAATCATGTTCACACATCTGAAAACAGTTGAGCTCGTTACAGAAGCTACAAAACTGACCTTCCTTTGAGCAGATTGAGTTTCTGGAGCATCACATTTGTGGGGTCAATTAAACGCTCAAAATGGCCAGAAAAAGAGAACTTTCATCTGAAACTCGACAGTCTATTCTTGTTCTTAGAAAATAAGGTTATTCCACAAAATTGTTGAACGGTAGTGTATGTCAATTTCCGTGATATGTACGTGTATATATATATATATATATATATATATATATATATATATATATATATATATATATATATATATAGGTTATATATATATACTGTATACACGTTTCCGATATATATACACGTTCAACAGTAGATTCCCTTTCATTGGCCAATTATGCGGTTTCGTGAATGCGGAAATCATATGCATTACTTTAGAGTTGAGTTATCATTGATTAGACATATTAACTGTGTGTCAAACGTAGAAACCATGGTGAGGTCCCAAACTTGTATTTTCTATTTTATTTTTATTTTTTTCATAAAGAAATACAATCATGTGTGCTTACGGACTGAATCCCTGCAGACTGTATTGATCTATATTGATATATAATGTATATATTGTGTTTTTTATGTTGATTTAATTAAAAAAAAATTAAAATTAAAAATATTTTTTTTATTTTTTTATTTCTTGTGCGGCCCGGCACCAATCGGTCCACGAACCGGTACCGGGCCGCGGCCCGGTGGTTGGGGACCACTGACGTAGAACACAAATCCAGAATATCAACATTTTCAGATTTGACAAGTACTCGCACCACAAAGCTCTGATAAAATGGGGCAAGTTTACATGCAACAAAAAATACAAAAAATCAATGTTGCGTAAAATTTTCATTGGAATCCCTATGATAATAAAAGTTATACATTTATCTGTGAGTCTGACAAATATCTTTAAAATGTATCGATTCGCACACTGATTTTTTTGGACCCGCAGACTGCCTGGCCGTTTGTTTTGTGACTTACAAATCACGTCCAAGAAGCCATGTTTATTCAAATTTTCTGTTACTTCTATCGCTAATTTCATGAATTTAATCAATTAAAAATACACCGTATCTGTGAAACTTCTATTTACTGTTTTTTTGTTTAGCAAGATTTGTAATACCAACTTTTTTTTGTTTAGTTTTAGTTTAGTCCTTATTTGAAGGGACAATGCACAGAAAGATTAATTCAAAGACAGATATGTTCTGCACCAGATTAGAGCTAAATAGCTCATTTCCATCTGCAGTCCCTGGCTACCTAAAGTAAAAAGATACAAAAAACATGCAATAAAATTGTAACGATAAAATAATACTATAGCATGTAATCAAATTAAGAAAAGTTATAAAATGCCCTTTTATTGACACATACTTATACTGTACATTACAACCACACCTAATTTACATTATCACACAGACAATACATGCTCTTGTTCACATCTGTCATCATTAGTAAAAAACAACCAAGACAGACACCTCAGAGCTTACAACAAAATGTTCTCATTCATAAATATAATACAAATTAAGTTGACATGTCAAACATAGTGCCCACCTCAATGACCGTGTGAGCAACTTTGATTGCTCCAAAGCCACTTTTTAAATTCCATTGTGAACGAAGAATAATCTGTTAGACTTTTCAAGTTTGTTGTGAGTTTGTTCCATTCCTGTATCGCTTTGTATGAAAAGGCTGATGGTGCAAACGAGGTTTTACATCTGGGTACGCAACACTGTCCCCGGGTGGAGGCCTGTGTGTTTTTAGTTGTCACAGCAGACGTAAACTGGACAAAGTGCTTAAGTGGCGCTGGTGCACTGTTATTTAGGATTCGATACCCATTCGTATTGATGCCAATCTTTGAATGTTAGCAAAATGTAACAATCTATATTTTTGGAAAACTAAACAGTGATGGTGGTGTTGTGGTTTTCGGTTAAGGATTTTAAGCGATTGTTTGTGCAAGGTTTCCAATGGCCTCAGTGTAATTTTGCTTGCCTGGGACCAACATGTTATACAATAACAAAAACGAGACATAATCATTGCATTAAAATAAGTTTGAGCTGCCTCCAGTGTAACAAATTCCTGATACATTTGAAAATGTTTATGTTGCACTTAAGTCTCTGGCACATCTGTTTGATATGTTTTTTAAAGCCAAGTGTTGGGTCTAAAATGACACACAGGTAACAATATTCACTAACATTTTGTAATAGTTCCTTATTAACAGTTATATTTGGAAAGGATGACATTTTATATTTGTTTACAAAATACATTGTGGCTGTTTTCTTAATGTTTAATGCAAGACTAGAGTCATGTAGCCATCTTGCCACATTCTCCATGGCTGCTGTACGTTTTTTGGTAACCGCCTCAGCGTCCTTTCCCCAAGTATAAATAACCATGTCATCTGCATTAGAGATGTCCGATAATATCGGACTGCCGATATTATTGGCCGATAAATGCTTTAAAATGGAATATCGGAAATTATCAGTATCGGTTTCAAAATTATCGGTATCGGTTTCAAAAAGTAAAATTTATGACTTTTTAAAACTCCGCTGTGTACACGGACGTAGGCAGAAGTACAGAGCGCCAATAAACCTTAAAGGCACTGCCTTTGCGTGCCGGCCCAGTCACATAATATCTACGGCTTTTCACACACACAAGTGAATGCAATGCATACTTGATCAACAGCCATACAGGTCACACTGAGGGTGGCCGTATAAACAACTTTAACACTGTTGCAAATATGTGCCACACTGTGAACCCACACCAAACAAGAATGACAAATACATTTTGGGAGAACATCCACACCGTAACACAACATAAACACAACAGAACAAATAACCAGAACCCCTTGCAGCACTAACTCTTCCGGGACGCTACAATATACACCCCTCGCTACCCCCCCCCCCCCCCCCACCTCCTCATGCTCTCTCAGGGAGAGCATGTCCCAAATTCCAAGCTGCTGTTTTGAGGCAAGTTAGAAAAAATAATGCACTTTGTGACTTCAATAATAAATATGGCAGTGCCATGTTGGCATTTTTTTCCATAACTTGAGTTGATTTATTATGGAAAACCTTGTTACATTGTTTAATGCATCCAGCGGGGCATCACAACAAAATTAGGCATAATAATGTGTTAATTCCACGACTGTATACATCGGTATCGGTTGATATCGGAATCAGTAATTAATAGTTGGACAATATCAGAATATCGGACATCTCTAATCTGCATACATCTGGATATTTACATCCTCACATACAGATGGCAGGTCGTTTATATATATGGAGAAAAGAAGAGGGCCGATGTTAGAGCCTTGTGGCAGGCCAATATCAGTAGCAGTGAAACTGGATGTTGTGTAATCAATACGGACACATTGGGTCCGACCAGATAGATATGACATAATCCAGGCCAGAGTATCTGTTGACAGTTTAAAAGTTGTTAATTTTGTAAGTAACGTGGGGTGGCTGACTGTGTCGAATGCCTTATTTATAAATGGGGTGAATAAATTATGACCTATCACAGCTAAAATCTTGAGCCTCATTGACATTGCATTGACGTCATAAATTACCAGCAGTGCATTTTCACATGTTATAAAAGCCCATAACTTTCTTAAGACTTATCACAGGAAAATGACACATCACTGGGATCATCCTACAAGACATGTCGGATAACAGTGGTTCCATGTAAAATATTTGTTTCAGTTTGACACATACCTAACAGATGACTGTCACAAAAAGACAATAAAACTCAAGTACAACACCTTTACCCTAAAACGAGTGTAATTTAATCATATCAATATTGAGACAAAAACTACAATACCCAACCTAACACAATGACCCTACCTTTACTCTACACAGACTACATCCCTAGTGATAGCAATGATTACATTACGATGGCGTGTGTGAATGTTTGATTGATTGATTGAGACTTTTATTAGTAGGTTGTGAGTGTGAATGTTGTCTGTCCATCTGTGTTGGCCCTTCAGCCCGAATGCAGCCCGAATGCAGCTGAGATAGGCTCCAGCACCCCCCGCGACCCCAAAAGGGACAAGCGGTATAAAATGGATGGATGGGCATGTTGAACAATGGCGTCCTAGTTTTGAACTGCGCGCGCCTTCGCTTTACATCCAGTTCATACTGAAAGCATGCTGTCGAAACGAAACCTTATTAGCTAGTTGATAAGGACATATATTAAATACCATATGAGTTTACTGTGAAATTCATGTTTTAGTCTGAGCGTAAGAAGCACTATGTTGGGGTTGTTTGACTTTAGTGCGCCACACAACTAGTTTTAGCTAGCCTATAATGATTTAGTGTTAGCTAAGCTTCCGGTAATGCTCGATACGTCTCTTTTATTCTACAAAATAGTTGCTCCCAAATGGTCCAGTTAGTTAAGCCGATTAGTTTTTGTACATTGACGTTATCTTACCTTTTGATCAGATGGCGTGGGACGAGATCAGGTTAGCTTGCGAGCTTATGCTAGCACCTGTCCAGCGCCGGCGACCACAATGCAACGCGCTTGTTCGTTTTGGTCTTGTAGTGATGGGTCGTTCGCGAACGATCCGGCTCTCGTGCTTTTGATTCTTTGGCATTTTCGGAGTATCAACTACTCGCTACTAATCCATAAATGGAAACATAGTACGTGTGGCGTGCATCGTTTAGTGTATTCAATCTTGCATTCACACAAAAACCGACCAAATGAAAATAATGTTATATATGAGACAAGACAGTGTAGTTGATGTTTAAAAGGAATCATTTAAATATGATGTTCAAAGATTCAAGTATTGCAGGAATAACTAATTCAACTAAATAGGATAAGTACTAACTTTTCATGAAACAAATTACAATTACTGAGACACAAAAACAAAAGACAAAAACACTTTACAAATTTAGAAAACGAACAATTTACAATTTCAAAAAACAATTAAAAACACTTAATTTCGGAAAATTATAAAAACATATAAATCATAAAACCAAAAACATTTGTATAAACCGGAAAAGGAATGTCCCAAAATTCTAAATTGACAGCAAAATCAGCCAGTCAAAGACTCGGCGGATGTAGACAAAATGATTCACTGATTTAAATGTCAATCTATAATTTGAGATATTCCTTTTCCGGTGTATGAAATGACGTTTTCGTTTCTTGGTGATTTGGTTTATGTATGTGTCAAATGTATTTTTTGTTTTTGTGTTTTATGAAATTTGAGTGTTTTGTACTTCCAGGTTACTAATGCACATCAAAATGGGTTATAGTCAGTATTTTTGTCATGCATTTTATAGGGGTAAAACTTAGGGTGACCAGGGGCCGTACTTATCAAGCTTCTTAGAGTGCCATTTTACACTTAAGTCCTGAGAATTTGCGAAATTTAGTCCTACTCTCAAACTTAAGAATAAAAGCTTTTTATCAACGTTCTTAAGTCTAAGAATCACTCCTACTCTCCACGATATTTAAGAGACCTTCAGAGGTGTCTTAAGTGGTTAGGAGTTGCCAACAGGGGATGGCACTGAGGCGAGAGAGACGTGCGCGAACGTTCAGGGAACGGAACAATGTTTTGTTTTTTTTGATGACGAGCAGCTGATCAAACGGTATCGTTTAGACAGAGCGGATATTATTTTTGTCACAGATTTAATACTTTTCGATTCCTTGTTGATTTCTGCATGTGTCTGCAGTGGGCTAGTATATATAGAGCCACCCACACCAGTTTCAGTCAGTGAGTGTGTGGGCGAGAGAAGAGAGGGAGCGGCAGCGTGAGTGCCGGCGGGGACTAGTTTGTTTTGTATTATTTTGTAGTTTATTGTCAAAATATACACTCCCATTGTCCACTTAAATATTTCCAAGATATTTCTTTATTCTTAGACAACGGATTCCCTTCCGTGATTGGTCATTTCTATGGACACAGAAATGACGTCACCTAAAATTCCGTTTACGGCACATAGTAATGTCGTAATTCAGCTCTGAGTGTGACACTTAAGATTCAGTCCTACACTTCGCTGAAAGTGTGAGTAAGACGCTTGATAACTAACTTTTAAGTGCAGCTTTCAGCGAATAATTTATTTACTCTTAAGTCAACTCTTAACAGACTTCTTAGGAGTAATTCTAAGAAGCTTGATAAGTACGGCCCCAGGTGTCCGGATTTAGGCCGGACAGTCCGGACTTTTAATGCCCTGTCCGGCGTCCGGCGCAGGGTCATTTTTTTTATATGGTGCCTTTTGCGTCCCCAGTATAAATCATGTCATATTTTCTCAAAATATTTACAATTGCTCATTCCATTAGTTTCTTTGTGTATGGTAAATTGTTGTCTATCATAAATACAGTGATATGGGCTTCAAACATTAGAATATATATTTTTTAAAGCTTTTGTTAAAGTTCTATTATGCGATTTTGCCATGTCCCTGGTGCTGTTTATTCAACTTTAATCTAGAAAATAACAAATAAAAACATATATTTTTAAATTTTTTTTGTTATGATATAATTATCATAGACAAGCTCTCTTTAGTCATATGGTGTATATTATCAAAATCGTAAAAAGAATTACAAAAAAATAAGGTTCTATGTCTGTCCCTGTGGTCGCTGTCCACTCTGTTAAGTTGCGTTACTGTCCCTTTAAGAAAACAACCACATTTGTCAGTGACATCATTCTCATCAGGTAACATCACACCAGTGGCGGGAAACTCAACTCTGGTAAGCTGTGTGGTTTTTTAGCTCTCTTACTATCTGATGTTGATGTTTTTATGAAGTGAATTTAATGTGGTTGAACATAACGTGTCCACTCTGTTAGGCCTAAATAATAAGGAGATCAATCAAATTGAAATTTTTCAAAACATGTTTGTGTGAAATTATAGATTTCTTATCAATTATTCAAGTCCATGCTAGCTGTTATGTTAACACAGGCAGGCTGAAGGCTAACTTTAGCTCAAAATGTCCACCGTGTTAGCCTCATTCAACTAACACGGTGGACATCAACCTAACAGAGTGGACATGTATATAGTAATGTTGACTTATCACAATGTATATGTAGTGCTATTATGCATTCAACAGCAGTTTCTTTCATAATTCTTGGTTAATCATCACTGCTGTTGCAAAATATCATATACAGCAAATACATTGGTGTTAAAAGTACAGTGGACATATCCCGTGTGTCACCTCTCATTAATATAGCTAAATATACTATGATTTAGGTGCCTGAGTTCGACCAATATGTTTTTCAGCAAGTTACATATGTCATGTATACAATAGAACATAAAAATATTGGTAAATCAACTATTTATTTTTTACAAGTTATGAAGTCCAAATGGCACCCTATAAAAAAAACGACCCCGCAGCATCAAGCCGGATACGTATTTGTCCTCCTTTTTGAGGCACTAGGCTTGAAGAGCGGAGTTTTTTCCATCTTTGCTGGGCTGCAGCGCAATAGCCAATCATAGACCGTAAAAAATGCCCCCAACGCAGTAACATATCAAATGATTGGCTAAGAGCGGTGTCGGATACAAATCTGCTAATCATTGGTTAAAAGGTAAACAAGGGTCCAACGTTCCCTCTAAGGTGCGCGCCTGCGCAATGGCGCACCGCTCACGCGTCATTTTATGATTGCTCCATCTCGTCCTAAAATTGAACTGCGCACAGCAAATTAAAAATCCCATCTGAACTTTAAACAAAATAAACACATTACAATTTATTCGGTATGATTTTGCAATGCAGTTTTGTAAGTGATAGGTGACAACAAGAGTGGCCCCAATGAATAAAACAATCTTTGTCAACACAGTTCAATTATCGTCTGTCGAGACACTTTATGGACAGGAATTCCATCAATCACTTTATTGAGCAAGACTGTTTGTAACCACACCAAAAACATGAGTAAAAAAACATGAATCTATAAAAACTGGTAATTTTCTGCCATACAAACCAGGCTTAAACCAAAGTTGTCATCCGTCGTCTCAACAGAAGCCGCTCGCTCGCTCACCTGCACCAACACACGCACTCTGGCACTTAGCCAGTGCTGCGTTTATGGCCACACAAAAAGTCGGACAACCCCAACGCCACAAAATGTGTAAATGCCAGGTTGTAACACTGACTCCTCAATCAGATGTGTGTTTATTTTACTGCCATTTATTAAGAATGTTAATCTAAGGATATTATTTATGAAATATTGTCACTAGATTTCATAAATGCTAATAAAAAGATGTATTTTACAGACAGAAAGTTACAGGAACTAAACGTAATCTCTGAAAGGGGTAACATTTCTTTTAAAGGCAGGACCCGCAGCCAGACATACACAATACTAGCACATGGGTCATGAAAAACATGCTTTTTTTGTTATTGTCATTGTAAGAGGGCAAAATCACTTATATCAGAAAATTATTTTAATAAAACATTTAAATTGTTATGTCAGGTTTGGGACAGGTGTGACGCTGGTGTGGCCACAGTGTGCACGTCTGATGTCGCTCACATTTTTTTAAAATTATATATGTTACCTGTTAATTGTTGTTTACATTTAAGTCCACACATGTTATGCTTTGTGGCACTCTGCACTTGAAAAGATTCATCTCAGTGGTCACTTTTTGAACACCACAATGTATTGAATAAATACAAATACTGTTAACAAAAACTTGACTTTAATATTTTTTCCTATTCAGCCACACAAACATCATCTTTAAACCACTCAAAATTGTACTATAAATAAGAGTATACAAGAGTCCTATGTACACCATTGTAATTTATTGATATGTCGCATAATGTCCTCCTTTTTGGTGTCATGGAAATGGTCACCCGAGTAAAACTTAACACAAATGTGTCATTTCGGAAAAAAATGCAAAAAATGTATGACCATTGTATAAAAATGTGTGTAACAAAAATGATTTGTTACACCGTGCATACTTGCCAACCCTCCCGATTTTTCCAGGAGACTCCCGAATTTCAGTGCCCCTCCCGAAAATCTCCCGGGGCAACCATTCTCCCGAATTTCTCCTGATTTTCACCTGGACAACAATATTAAGGGCGTGCCGTGATGGCACTGCCTTTAGACTTGTCGACGCGTCTGCTTTTCTCCATACAAACAGCGTGCCGGCCCAGTCACATGTTGTATGCGGCTTCTGCATACACACGAAAGTGACTGCAAGACATACTTGATCAACAGCCATACAGGTCGCACTGAGGGTGACCGTATAAACAACTTTAACCCTGTTACAAATATGCGCCACATTGTGAACCCACACCAAACAAGAATTACAAACACATTTCGGGAGAACATCCACACCGTAACACTACATACATAAACACAACAGAATCCCTTGCATCCCTCACTCTTCCGGGCTACAATATACACCGCCGCTACCACCAAACCCCACCCCCCGTGCCCCCCCCCACACACACACACATCAACACCCTACCCCCAATCTCCCGAATTCGAAGGTCTCAAGGTTGGTATGGTTACACGCCCAGCATAGCCATGAGCACACAACAGAATGGAGGGACACATGACGTGAGACAAGTCGGTACATAATTTGAGGCAAGCTGGAAATGTGGGACAAATCAGCAGCAGGAATCAAAAGTGTGTGTGTGTGTGTGTGTGAGACTGCTTAGTTTGGTACATTGCTGCCCCAGATCTTGTTTTAATTGTATTGCTTTTCTCGGTTTATCACTGATGCTGTAATGTGAAGCCCATGAGAACACTAACTTTTTATCAAACCCAGAAGTGTGAAAAGTACTGTATTATATATAAATATTGGCAGCACAGTGGAGTAGTGGTTCACATCTCTGCTTCAGTCAGGAGATCAAGGTTCAACTCTCTATGCAAGTGTGTGCAAGGTTTTTCGGCTTCTTGCCAGTGTCCTAAACAAATGGTTTATTATTTTTATACTTAATTTACCAGTGCAGTGTTTTGTTGGTAATTATCTTTTACCACAATCAAATATCAGTTAATTATCCATAATCAATAGACCAAACAGTAGAATCATTTTGAGAACAATACAGATGTTACTGCCTTAGAAATACATTTTATTATCACTCAAGGTACATGACATATTACACTGTTCTTTGCATTGCAGGTCATATTTGTGCGCATTTTCTTTAGAGACTAGAATCTTTGTAACATTTGCGGTACCCTTTGGGACGAGGATTCGGAACAGTGAGTGCGACTTTTAGAATTTGCAAAAGAAACCGTCAACAAGCCTACAGCTCAGAGAGAATAATGGGCGCCAAGCTGCATGTCAACCCAGTGCCGTCAGGCTCCACATTGATCTTCTTCACAACTCCATCTTCAACCAACATAGCATATCTGCAACTCAGACGCACACCTAGTTAGACTTACACAATAAACAGACAAAACTTTCCAATGGCTTTTCAAAATACATCAACACACACAAGTGCTCTTACCTCTTAGATCGCTTGTTTCCAAGTGCTTGCACGATTTGATCACTATCAAGTAACAAGTCCACAGCCTGAAGAAACACAGAAATGCAAACACATTTTACGATATAATTAAAATAGACTCAGAATGATCAATAAGTAATGCACACTACACGCTAGCACACATGTGATGTGTGTACTGTGTAATACAGCTTTTTAATAAATGCTCCACTCACAATGAACTAATGTCAGCCACCACCTAGGACAAGATAGATAACCAGACTTGAAATACTCCACAAAGTTAGAGAAACCATTGAATTATGAGTATAGAAGTAATGGAACAAGCCAACAAGCTGTGCCCTGAATGGGAGAATCAGTTTACTTTGTTAATTAGTTATTTATTTACATCTAAATCATTGATTTTTACTAACATGCATTTTAGTTCTAGTCATACTTTAGTCATCTTCCTTCCTTCCATCCAATCATTTTCACCGCTTGTCCCTTTTGGGGTCGCGGGGGGTGCTGGAGCCTATCTCAGCTGCATTCGGGCAGAAGGCGGTGTACACCCTGGACAAGTCGCCACCTCATCGCAGACTTTAGTCATCTTAATTTGTTAATTTAGTTTTAGTTGATTATATTTCACACGTTTTAGTCAACTAAAATTACGATAAATAAATATACAACTTTAATTTGGGCTACCTGTAAAAGCAAAACATAAAAATATTTATTTCAGATGATTAGTGAGTACAACTTCTGTATGGTATCAACGCTGTATAATACACTAGTCATCTATTATTGAACTGCGTTCGTCAGGAATAAAAACATACAGTAACATAAAAATACTAATTATTATTAAGCAAAGAGTAATTTCTCTGTCAAGATGTCTCGCCAGCAGATGCTGCTTCAAGTTAGTTTAGTGATAGTCTTGCTCTCATGGCGTCAAACATGAAATATTGTGCCCGTACAGAACATTGCTGCTCTTTTTTCTCCACGGTGTAGACATATTGCAGTGTGTAACTTCTTACAATATTTTACAGTTTTCCACCGAAAGCTAACAGACTGTAGTTCTGATAGGATCCCCTCTATCTTGTTTTTATTCATTGACAAATCTATCAATTTTATCGGTTTTTATGGATTTATTTCGATTAGCTAACGTCTGGATCTTTGTCAGTGATGAAAACTATGATGTCAACAGAATTGACACTGACACAAATGGTTCAATGTGAGTACAAGTACACACAAGTGAGAATGTGGCTTACCTTTGTAAATGCTCCAGTTGGATCAGCCAACATTCGAATCTGGAGAAATAAATAAATAACAAAACATTCTAAAAATATTTTCATAAATATTTATAGTTACTGAACACTTGAGGAAATAAAAGACACAGCTGTGATATTGAGTGAGAAGAAATTATATTCTAAAGCGTACCTTGCCATCTGTGCCATGCTCCTTCCCCCAGGCAGCCATGACAAATGCATCGTTCACAGAAACACAGGCCACCTCTTGTATGCCTTTAGTCCTCAAGTCCGCTGCCTGCTGCACAAAACCTGGGAGGTGAGTCTGAAAGCAACAACAAATAATCATTAAGTTCATATTCAAAAGATTAAAAAAATGATGAATTTGGCTTATGCTTACCTTGGAGCAACCAGGGGTGAAAGCTCCTGGTACAGCAAAGAGGATGCCCTTTTTTCCCTTGAAGAGCTGATTCATTGCCACCTTATTTCCTGGCTCACCCTCTTGGACTTCCACTGCAGGAAGACTTTGACCCACCTGAGAGAGGAAATAACTCACAATTTTGTAGTCCGGCCCCTAGCATAAACACTGTGTGCAGTTGTTTTGGACCACATGACCATGGTCACTCTAGTAGCTGATCATCAACGGGGTTATCATGCTCTGCAGGTGTTTGCTAGTTCTAATTTGATGGACTGAATGACTTAATTGATACAATTCTACTTTGTTTATGCTAAACTTCTACTTAGCGGTGAGTCAACATGTCCTTTGTAAAAATGTTAGCTCGGTTTAGCAGCATTTTGCAGCCACCTCTATTTAGAAGCTCATAGAGATTATGGCTAATTTACATCGCTTTGAACGCCGTCATAGTGACAGAATTACGACCATAGTTCTAAAAACGATCGTACAATTTAAATTTATATTACAGCCAAACCTTTTTCCTGAATATATAATATCAAAAGAACATTTGTTTTTTCATAGTTTTGTCCATTTATTGTGTGTTTATTTTTCAATTACCGCCGAAGCGCCATGGCATTTTTGAATTGACTTTATTGTGGTAGACTATATCATGCCTATTGACCTATTTTTACCTTTAAAAAAAAATTAAAATTAAAATTTGGATATTATCTGGAATACAAACACAAATACTGAACATATTTGTTGAAAATGTAGTTGTCAATGTAGTCTATGTTTATTGTACACACGATTATTTAAAGTAAATACAAATCTTAACATGACTTGTAAAATAATACATTACTTCCATCCATTTTCTACCGCTAATCCGAGGTCAGGTCGCAGGCACAGCAGCCTACGCAGAGAAGCCCAGACTTCCCTCTCCCCAGTTACTTTATCCAGCTCCTCCCGGGGGATCCCGAGGCATTCCCAGACCAGCTGGGAGACGTAGTCCACTTAAGGTGTCCTGGCTCTTCCCCATTGCCTTCTACCGGTCGCACCCACCCTAAACACTTCCCTGACCAGATGTCCAAACCACCTCATCTGGCTCCTTTCGATGTAGAGTAGCAGCAGCTTTACTAACTGACAAGAGTTTCTCACTCTAAGGGAGAGCCCTGCCACCTGACAAAAACTCATTGCGACCGAATGTACCTGTGATCTTTAGCTTTCGGTCATAACCCAAACCTCATGATAAGTGAGGATAGGAACGTAGATCAACCAGTAAATTGAGAGCTTTGCTTTCTGGCTCAGCTCCTTCCTCACCAAGATGGATCGATACAGAATCCGCATCATCACTGCCGATGCCGCACCAATCCGCCTGTCGATCTACGATCCACTATTCCCTCACTCTGCGGTGCTAGAACTCCTCCACTTGGGGTAAGATCTCCTCCCAGACCGGGAGATAGCACTCCACCCTTTCCCAGGCGAGAACCATGGACTCAGACTTGGAGGTACTGATTATCATCCCAGTTGCTTCACACAAGTCTGCAAACCGATCCAGTGAGAGCTGAAGATCCTGGCCAGATGAAGCAAACAGGACCACATCATCTGCAAAAAGCAGATACCTAATCCTACAGCCATCAAACTGGATCTCCTCAACACACTGACAGTCGGGCTGGGCGATATGGCCTTTTATTAATATCTCAATATTTTTAGGCCATGTCATGATACACGATATATATCTCGATATTTTGCCTTAGCTTTGAATGAACACTTGATGCATATAATCACACCAGTATGAAGATTCTATGGGTATACATTAAAACATTCTTGTTCATACTGCATAAATATGCTCATTTTAAACTTTCATGTAGAGAGGGAAATCACAAATAAGTGAATTTACCAAAACTGTATTTATTAAACAGTTAAGCAGTGGCACAAACATTCATGTAATTTCAAAACAGAAAGTGCAAGGTTGTCAGAGACATTTTAAAACAAGCTATTAGTGCACGTTTGTGCATGATATCACTAAGATGACATCAAAACAACACTAAATTAAAGTGCACTTTTTGTACAGAACACCACTACAATAGTTTAAAACAAATAGATATTTCAATAACCGTCAAATAAAAATTAGCTGCATAAACAGAAATCAAATATTGTATGTCCTTCGCTATGTGGTAGGTTAATGTGGACGTTATCGCCTTCTGTTGTTGACAATTTTTTCATACGGTGTTGATGTGGAAATGGAGACGCCAGGCTGAATTGGGTCAGTGCTGGTTGCTTGTTGGGTGTAGCACCGGCCGGAGATGTTGACATGCGGAGTTTCAAGCACTCTTCATTCTCTAGTGGGTGACTTTTCAAATGATGCTACAAATTAGCAGTGCTGCTACTTTTTGTAGCAACGCTTTTGCCGCATACTTGACATATTACGGTTGTCTGTTTAACATCTTCCTGCTTGAAGCCAAACCACCACCAGACGATGGACCCTGTGCTGTTTTTCTTGGGAATTAATTCTTCCTCCATTTGTTACCAGATTTGCCTCTTCTCTCTCTCCCGTATTACCACTCGCCACAACTAACCTTACACATGCTGCTACCTCTCTGCTCCGCGAGAGCGAATGACGTTGCACGCGCGACAGTATGTGACGTATGTAAGAAGGTGCGCTTCTTTTATCTCTTTGTGAGAAGGAGAGACAAGAAAGAGTAGAAAAGCCTGTACTGTAATGCCCGCAGCTAAAAGCAACTGCGTGAGAACGTATACTCGAATACTCACGATATAGTCATTTTCTATATCGCACAGAGACAAACCCGTGATATATCGAGTATATTCGATATATCGCCCAGCCCTACCTGACAGTGCCTAAAAATTCTGGTCATACAAGTTATGAACCAAATCGGTGACATAGGGCAGACCTAGCGTAGTCCCAGCCAAAAGGGGAGAAGCTTTTATATTATTTAGACCAATGATTCTCAACCTGTGGTACGCAGGCTTTAATGGTATACCAAAGAATCACTTAATGAAATATTCAAACAGTGTTATTGTTCAAACTGTGTAATGTTACAGTGGTCAAAAATATTAAATATACTTGTTAAATAAAACATGTGCCTTGTTCTTAATGAATATTTAGGCCTACTACACTACTGTACTTTAATGTTGGTTGTTATTGTGGTACTTGGAGAGCCAAGCCTTTTCTGAGGTAGTAGTTGGTAAAACGTTTTTTAAAACCACTGGTTTAGACCACAAGGAAGTGTTTTAAATGTAGATAAAATCATCATAGGTCCCTTTTAAAGACCAAAATAGGGCCACGAACAAAATCTTGTTTCGGGCGAAAAGAAACCTTGGGGCCGGTGTTGTGCGAAATTCTGTATACCTAAAATATTCGGTATCCCCTGCCACGGGAGCGCGCATGGGGGCAAAGTTCTGTTTCTTATTCAGACAGCGGCAGCACTTCCGTGTTATTAGCGATGTCAATGATACAAACGTGGTTTTGTGGATTATTACGATCATGCTTTGATTGTCAAAAATGTTGGTGTAACATGTGACATTCCTACTCGAATAAATGCTTTTGATCATTCGTACATTACGTGTTGTACTTGTATTCACAGCGCTACACACCCTTCTCTATTGTATACGGTGTCACGCTGCAAAACGGTTGGTCAGCCTGCTATTTTCTGCAAATTACATTAATAACATCCTGTAATTTGGTCTATTATTTATTTCATCTTCTGATAGATTATAAAATAACACCAATATAGTGGGAACAAACACTACATACACTCAATTACATGTTAAAAAAACAAAATTTAAATAAAACTCATTTTATGCCAGAAAATACTGTATGTGTCCCACGTACGTCCCCAATATGTACTAACGTCATGTGGATTATATGTACATTGTACAAAACTTGTGAATTTGGACTTATTTTATTATTTGACAAAAGTTAGTAGGGGATACATAATATTACAGCATATGTCTGTGTATATAATGTGTCCCCCCCTCTATTTTTCTCAATTGATGTACTAACATCATGTGTTTTTTTATGTACGGTACCTACTTAGCATCATCAACAACAAAACTAGGGGATACATAATATTTATAATCACTGGTTAGTGCATGTGCCTCACAATACGAAGGTCCTGGGTTCGATCCCCGGGCTCGGGGTCTTTCTGTGTGGAGTTTGCATGTTCTGCCCGTGACTGCGTGGGTTCCCTCCGGGTACTCCGGCTTCCTCCCACCTCCAAAGACATGCACCTGGGGATAAGTTGATTGGCAACACTAAATTTGCCCTAGTGTGTGAGTGAGAATGTTGTCTGTCTATCTGTGTTGGCACTGCGATGAGGTGGCGACTTGTCCAGGGTGTACCCCTCCTACCGCCCGAATGCAGCTGAGATAGGCTCCAGCACCCCCCGCCACCCCGAAGGGAATAAGCGGTAGAAGATGGATGGATGGATGGGTTTAGATCACAAGGAAGTGTTTTAAATGTAGATAAAATCATCATAGGTCCCTTTAAAGACCAAAATGGGGCCACTAACAAAATCTTGTTTTGGGCGAAAAGAAACCTTGGGGCCGATGTCGTGCGAAATTCTGTAAATTCTGTATCCCTGAAATATTCTGCATCCCCTGCCATGGGAGCACGCATGGGGGAAAAGCGCTGTTCCTTGTTCAGACTTCCGTGTTATTAGCGATGTCAATGATACAAAATGTGGATTATTACGATCATGCTTTGATTGTCTAAAATGTTGTTGGTGTAAACATGCGACATTCCTACCCAAATAAATGCTTTTGATCATCCATACATTATGTGTTGTACTTGTATTCACAGTGCTGCACACGCAACTCTATTGTATACGGTGTCATGCTGCAGAGCGGTTGGTCAGCCTGCTATATTTTCTGCAAATTACATTAATAACATCCTGTAATTTGGTCTGTTATTTATTTCATCTTCTGAAAGATTATAAAATAACACCAATATAGTGGGAACAAACACTACAGAGTAGACTCAATTCCATGTTAAATTACAACAAAAAAAAACCAACTTATTTTATGCCAGATAATACTGTGTGTCCCACCCACATCCCCTGTATGTACTAACATCATGTGGATTATATGTACAGACTTGGCATTGTACAAAACTTGTGAATTTGGACTCATTTTATTGATTACAAAAAAAGTTTGTAGGGGATACAAAATATTTCAGCACGTGTCTATGTATATTTTCCTCAATTGATGTACTGACATCATGTGCTTTATTCTGTAGATACTTAGCATCATCAACAACAAATCTTGTGAATTTGGACTCATGTTATTAATCACACAAAGTTAGTAGGAGTTACATAACATTTATAATCACTGACATCGCTAAGTGGCTGAACAAGGCACAGCGCTCCGCCCCAATGCGCGCTTTTAAATGATTGATTGAAACTTTTATTAGTAGATTGCACAGTACAGTACATATTCTGTACAACTGACCACTAAATGGTAACACCCGAATACGTTTTTCAACTTGTTTAAGTTAAGTCCACGTAAATCAATTCATGGTAAAAAGATATTCGCCTTCTTGTACGCCGTGGCAGCGGGCTGAGAGCGAGGGACGCAAACAGACTGGACAAGTTGGTAGAGAAGGCCAGTAACGTGGTGGGAGTGGAGCTAGACTCTCTGGTGGTGGTGTCAGAGAGGAGAAGTCTAGCAAAACTCCTAGCCATTATGGACAACACCTCCCACCCACTACACCCGGACCTTGCGGAGACATTATGGACAACACCTCCCACCCACTACACTTGGACCTCGCGGAGAGAATGAGCACTTTCAGTGGAAGGCTCAGACTCCCAAAATGCAACACGGGACGAAACAGGAGGTCCTTCATACCGACAGCCATCAGACTGTATAATGCATACGTTCCTTGACTGCACTTATATGTAGAATATATTTATATTATGTATATATTATATATATATAATATATTATATATATTATATTATTTTTATTGTCTATTGTGAGCGAACTGTGGTGCTGAATTTCCCCCGGGGATCAATAAAGTACTTTCTATTCTATTCTATAGATACAAAATACTTCCGAGATGCAGAATTTCGCACGACACCAGTTTTAAATACTGGAAATTATTGAATGACTTTGTATATTTTATTGTAGTTGCAGTTGATCGCCACTTGAGGCCGACAAAGTCTTAGTAAGCAATTATTTGGTTAAAATAGAGGAACGACTTGGCAAATCCTTTAAATGACATTGAAGAATGCATTTGACCCATTGGTTCGTCAAAGTATGTACGCACATACTGTATATTTACATCTTACAAACGTTAATGTGTCAAAACACAAGAACGCTATCATGTAACGTTTCATTAAAACAACAGTGAGTTTTGCCCAGTCTGACGACAAACATGTTTCACTGAGCCCGATGCGTCTCATACTGTATTGTATCTACCATTTTTATAACAGCGAGCATCTTTCGTTAAGCTAAATTATTCAGAGGGCAGCTAATGTGTGTAAAATATACACATTAGCTGCTTGGGGGGGGGGGGGTTAATTCGGACAGGGTTAGGGTTAGGAGGTGAATGTTAAACTCCAGGAAGACGGCAAACATACGCCTTGCTAGCTAACTGCTGTCATGGCGGACATTAAAAGAGTTCGCAGCTAACAAAATAAAACATGTGTTAAGAGTGGTTAAAGTGTAATTCGCAAGACAATGTCATTGCCAAGTAGCTATTTTTTACACAACGACGCCTTACCTGAATCGGCATGTTGAAGAAAGCAGAGGAGTGGACCAGCCTGGCGCAACGATCAACAAGGGTGCGGTTAATAAGCACAGTTGTGGCGGAAATCATTTTATGCTAGCTAGCTAGCGTCAGCATAAAATGACGTGTGAGTGTGTGGCGTGTCAAGCCGCGTTTGCAAAGCCGCTTAGGAGACACGCCTCCACCTGGCTTCATCTTACTGGTAGCTACACACTCACTCACTTTGCAACTATATCTTAACTGCGCCACCTGCTACATGAACGCCATATGTCTTGAATGTGATTACTGTACTTGCTAAAAAGTTCCACATCCATTGAACGCAGCACTGTTGTGATCCCTATAAAACTAGTATTACGCAGACATATACCCTTGATCAAGACAGGGATCTTCAGTAGGGGTGTACTTCAGGGAGGGTCGTAAAATATTTTGTTGATTGGACTTTTATGAATTTATTTTTCCACAATTGTACATGTTTTTAGATACACAACACATTAACACCAAACCAGCATGGACACCCTACTCGCAGTAGCTTGATACATAAGACATGAAATAACGGTATTATTGTATTCATGTAAGCATTTAAGATAGCTATAGCGGTTTGCACTCTAGTTGCCAGCTAGAAATTTGTGGGCTAGTTGTCGCTAGCGATTTGCGCACTAGTTGATAGTTATACCGATTAGGGGTCTAATTGCCAGCTCACTAGGGCTGTGAATCTTTGGGTGTCTCACGATTTGATTCAATATCGATTATTGGGGTCACGATTCGATTCAAAATCGATTTTTTTTTTTTCAATTCAACACTATTCTCGATTCAAAAACGATTTTTTCACGATTCAAAACGATTCTCTATTCATTCATCCATCCATCCATCCATTTTCTACCGCTTATTCCCTTCGGGGTCGCGAGGGGCGCTGGAGCCTATCTCAGCTACAATCGGGCGGAAGGCGGGGTACACCCTGGACAAGTCGCCACCTCATCGCAGTCTATTCATTCAATACATAGGATTTCAGCAGGATCTACCCCATCTGCTGACATGCAAGCAGAGTAGTAGATTTTTGTAAAAGCTTTTATAATTGTAAAGGACAATGTTTTATCAACTGATTGCAATAATGTAAATTTTTAACTATTAAATTAACCAAAAATATGACTTATTTTATCTTTGTGAAAATATTGGACACGAAGTTTTGTCAAGCTTATGAGATGCGATGCAAGTGTGACACTATTGTTCATTTTATTTTATTTTTTTAAATGTCTAATGATAATGTCAATGAGGGATTTTTAACCACTGCTATGTTGAAATTGTAACTAATATTGATACTGTTGTTGATAATATTCATTTTTGTTTCACTACTTTTGGTTTGTTCTGTGTCGTGTTTGTGTCTCCTCTCAATTGCTCTGTTTATTGCAGTTCTGAGTGTTGCTGGGTCGGGTTTGGTTTTGGAATTGGATTGCATTGTAAAATAAAATTAATACATTTTTAAAAAAATAAATAAAAAATAGATTTTTTAAAAATGAAAATCGATTCTGAATCGCACAACGAGAGAATCGCGATTCAAATCGATTTTTTCCCACACCCCTACAGCTCACGATTCAAAGTTTTAAGTCAAAGTTTATTTATATGGCCCTAAATCACGAGTGTCTCAAAGAGCTGCACAAGCCACAACGACATCCTCGGCTCAGATCCCGCATCAGGGCAAGGAAAAACTCAACCCAATGGGCTACAATGAGAGACCTTGGAGGGGACCGCAGATGTGGGGGGCGACCGGTGCAATGGACGTCGAGTGGATTTAGTTAATACTGTGAGAGTCCAGTCCATAGTGGGGCCAGCAGGAGATCATCTTGAGTGGAAACAGGTCAGCAGCGCAGAGACTGATGCACAGATGAGTGGTCCACCCCAGGTCCCGACTTTGAACAGTTAGCGCATCATCTGCGGTCACCTAATCTGTGCCCCACCTCTCCACGCAGTAGAGGGGGGCAGAGCAGAAAAGAGATGGCAGATCAACTGGTCTAAAGGGGGTTGTCTATTTAAAGGCTAGAGTATACAAATGAGTTTTAAGATGGGACTTAAATGCTTCTACTGATTAGTGGCACAACTGCAATTATTTGAAGATCTCAGCATAGCTCAATACCAAGGTAACTTTATGACTGGTTAAATTAAAAAAAAAATATATATATTTTTTACAATATATACAAGTCCCCACACCATTAGTTTGGGGACCCCTGGATTAAGGTGTCTGTACTTCAACATGAATGTGATCAAGTTTAGCAGTAAGAAGTGACACCAGTAAAATGAGGTGTTATTGTTGTCTTATTTATTTCATGGTGTAAAGCTCCCCAAATAATCCACTCCCTGTTGGCTCAAACAGTAGACTGTATCACTTTTATTCACAGTGATTTTAATGTAGACTAGTTTTGACAAGGACACCAGAACAACTTTTTTAAAATCTAACTGTAAAAGAAACCAAAACTGACACAGAAATTCACAGTCAATAACCCACATGAAAATAAAGTGGTGTCAACAAACAGTAAATTGAGTAAAAAATAGAATTTAATCATTTAAATAGTCTGTCAAAATACAAACATTGCTTTCAGCTTCTAAATGATTAGTGGCTATTTGTCGCAAGTGGCGAAGTTAACTGTATACAGTGTCTATACAAGGTAATTTATTGTATTGCTAATTTATATTCATGTACACAGAAACTAGAAATACGCTTATCATTGCACCTGCAAGACAGCAAATGAACCCTGGTCCAATCCGTAGTTGAATTCAGTGACCTCCACTTGAACATTTACATAAAACATACAGTATTAATATGACGATTTATTTTTTTTTGATGTAAAATTATGTTTTTTAAACATGTGTTTCCAAATTCGGTTCTCACAGGACAGACATTTGTCCAACTTCACAATATTTAATGACTTCCAAAATCCAAATTTAAACGGACAGGTCAGAAGATCTGAAATCAAAAGAGTAGGGAGCAAACATGTCATTTTAATCCATGTAATGACGTCTTGATGGTCAGCTTTTCAAACCGCATTGCTTACAGTAAAACACAAGCAGTATTCCTAACGTCCTAGACTAGGATCTTTTAAATCTCCGTCTCATAATTCACTTACTCCATCATACACATCCAGAAAGCCTAGAAAGGAACATGTATGAAATTGTCACATTTGCTGGCTTTAATGACCTTACATTCTAAAATGTATTTCACTGTAACCATCAAGTGATTAATGGCACTTTGGCCAATGATGAATATTGTTTTCAGGAAGTCTATACATTGAATGAAAATATTCTTATGACAGCCCCTTATTTTGAAAGTTTACAATGCGATAAAGAGGGCTGAGTAGAGCTGTGGAGTATGTAGTCAATATTCGATACATAACGTTGCATATGTTGCATTTCTAGTTGCCCCTGAGCCCATTGCAGGTGCTTTAAAGTAACACGTACAAACACAAAAGATCACACATTGAAGCAACTCTTTCCCTACTGCAGAAAATGCAGCTAAATAATATGATGGCCCGCAGACCATTTTCAGGAGCAGCATTGCTAAGGTCCATAACAAGGTAAGATCTAGTGAAGTCGGCCAAGGAAAAAAATAGCAAATATGTTGCCACACTGTCGAAGTTTAGCTTGTTGGCTGCGACTGCAAATGGAAGCCTTTTTTTCCCTACGTTCCAGAAGGATTAACAAACAGAAGTAGTGGATTTTTATGGACATTTTTTAAATGTGCACCTCTTCTGGTTCCCAACTTCCCACATTCTTAATAGCTTTTCTCTTCCCAAGTCCAAACCAGTCTACGGCTGGAATAAAATAACATACTTGGGGTCCTGAGAGTGGGGGGGGGGACACAACTAGACACACAACTAACTAGGATGTAACTTACTGTATTATCCACATCTTAAGGTGACAGACAATGATCAAGTCATTATATTGCTTTTAACGTATTGCGAGAAAGTCCGAAAAAAAAAAAAACTGCCTACAACGGCGCACTAAGCTATAGCAGACGAATGCACCCTGTGTACTAAAGTGGACCTTCAAGTCCTTGCCGGATGTATGGCTTTCATGAGTCACAAAGTTCAAAAGCCACATGACTGCAGTCAGTTCTTGCTACTTCCATGTTCTCCAGTGGTTATGCAATTGCAGAATGATGCCGTGATGAAACACACCATGGAAGCCACTGCAAAGAACTTGGCATTCTTTAGTATTTCCACACATTTTGTGGATCTTGAGGGTGCTTGCCTGAAGTCCGACGGCGACAGCTTTAGAGCTGGCAAAGTCTTTCTTTTTAAACCATTTCTCTCATTGTGTAAGGGGAAAAAAACCCTTCCTCATGAATAATTCTCAAATAACACATTTCCTTTGTGACAAACAACTCATCCACTCAAAGACTAGATAAGAACACTGCTCAGTCTCTGTGTCATCCTGATGTGCTCTCCTCTAGGGAGAGTCCATCATGGCTTCAAGCATCTCCAAGAATAGTTTGTGCATGGGTATGCCGCCACGCGTCTTGATGCTATAGAATGTAGTCAGAGCCCGGCCGGCGGTCTGTCTGAGGAGCGGCAGCGTCAGGAGAAGCCGTCCCGCTCGCTGGGGATCGTCTGGGCGGCGCTGGCACTCCAGCTCCAGCAGGGTCTGGTGGAGGAGGTCCCGAAGCTTCTGCACAGCTTCCATATCCTCGATGTAAACAGAGTCTGACGGAAAAAAACATAGTAAGCTAATGTGTGTAATGTTTATTTTCTAAATCTTTATTTACAAAACAGTGGATGTTAACTGCCAGATGACCTGCAGTTGACTGTAATTACTTCTACGTGTGCCCGTACATACATGTTGGGATTGTAGCAAACAAAAGCATAACGTTTTCAAAAGACTCAATCTTCTGTGTAGTTTTCATTTGTTGTTGTATTGAAACACAAACTCAAAATACAACCAAGCGCATATCCCCTACGTTATTGGGTTATTATCTGGATGCATTATCTCATCCGTCTTAGGGACTGAAGCACATACTGTAAGTCTCTGTTAACAGGCTAAAACGTTTGTCGACCATGCAATGGTACTTTAATTTTCGTACGCCCCATTTTTTGTATGATCCAAATGACAAACATTTTTTGCTTTTGTTTTCATACATCATCTCATCATACAAACCCCGTTTCCATATGGGTTGGGAAATTGTGTTAGATGTAAATATAAACGGAATACAATGATTTGCAAATCATTTTCAACCCATATTCAGTTGAATATGCTACAAAGACAACATATTTGATGTCCAAACTGATAAACATTTTTTTTTTGCAAATAATCATTAACTTTAGAATTTAATGCCAGCAACACGTGACAAAGAAGTTGGGAAAGGTGGCAATAAATACTGATAAAGTTGAGGAATGCTCATCAAACACTTTTTTGGAACATCCCACAGCTAATTGGGAACAGGTGGGTGCCATGATTGGGTATAAAAAGAGCTTCCCCAAAAATGCTCAGTCTTTCACAAGAAAGGATGGGACGAGGTACACCCCTTTGTCCAAAACGGCGTGAGCAAATAGTCAAACAGTTTAAGAACAACGTTTCTCAAAGTGCAATTGCAAGAAATTTAGGGATTTCAACATCTACGGTCCATAATATCATCAAAAGGTTCAGAGAATCTGGAGAAATCACTCCACGTAAGCGGCATGGCCGGAAACCAACATTGAATAACCGTGACTTTCGATCCCTCAGACGGCACTGTATCAAAAACAGACATCAATCTCTAAAGCATATCACCACATGGGCTCAGGAACACATCAGAAAACCACTGTCACTAAATACAGTTCGTCGCTACATCTGTAAGTGCAAGTTAAAGCTCTACTGTGCAAAGCGAAAGCCATTTATCAACAACATCCAGAAACGCCGCCGGCTTCTCTGGGCCCGAGATCATCTAATAAGATGGACTGATGCAAAGTGGAAAAGTGTTCTGTGGTCTGACGAGTCCACATTTCAAATTGTTTTTGGAAACATTCGACATTGTGTCATCCGGACCAAAGGGGAATGGCATTGGTAACTTACACATCTGTGAAGGCACCATTAATTCTGAAAGGTACATACAGGTTTTGGAACAACATTTGCTGCCATCTAAGCGCCGTCTTTTTCATGGACGCCCCTGCTTATTTCAGCAAGACAATGCCAAGCCACATTCAGCACGTGTTACAACAGCGTGGCTTCGTAAAAAAATTAGTGCAGGTACTTTCCTGGCCCGCCTGCAGTCCAGACCTGTCTCCCATCAAAAATGTGTGGCACATTATGAAGCGTAAAATACGACAGCGGAGACCCCGGACTGTTGAACGACTGAAGCTTTACATAAAACCAGAATGGGAAAAAATTCCACTTTCAAAGCTTCAACAATTAGTTTCCTCAGTTCCCAATCGTTTATTGAGTGTTGTTAAAATAAAAGGTGATGTAACACAGTGGTGAACATGCCCTTTCCCAACTACTTTGGCACATGTTGCAGCCATGAAATTCTAAGTTAATTATTTGCACAAAAAAAAAAAAAAAGTTTATGAGTTTGAACATCAAATATCTTGTCTTTGTAGTGCATTCAATTGAATATGGGTTGAAAAGGATTTGCAAATCATTGTATTCCGTTTATATTTACATCTAACACAATTTCCCAACTCATATGGGAACAGGATTTGTACAACCCGGGATGTAACGATATGAAACTTCATTTCACAGTTACCATTCATATCGCAGTATTGTCAAAAAGTACTTACACACACTGAAATGTTTTGACAACATTGCTTTTTTAAAATATAGAGTTAGAAAACCCACTATTTTGCATGTTTTGTGTTTCGTATGCTTCACTGATTGTGTTTTAGTCTTAGTATTTTATTTGTTTTAATGGCTAAACTTTTATTGTTGTAAATGTTGGTTTGTACTGCAGTCACTTATTTAAATGAAAAGTGCGTAACAAATCAAATCTATTAGTATTTATTATTTCCTACTCTGTTCAGCTGTCCTTGAACGCACTGTCTCGTATTCTCTTAGTATAGAACAATCACAGCTTGTAGGTTCAATGTGCACACTTGAAGAGCTTAGTTGCTATATAAGTTTAGATTGGTGTATGACGTGCCTGCAACTTCAGGGTCCCAGGTTCGATCCCTCCTTCTGCCATCACTGCCGTTGTGTCCTTGGGCAAGACACTTAACCACCTGCTCCCACACTGGTTGAAATGTAGCTTAAAGATGTAGATTATGGGTTTCACAATGTAAAGCGATTTGAGTCGCTGGAGAAAAGCGCTATATAAATGTAAATTCCATTCACTTCTTAATGGGGAAAGACAATGTACCTTTTTTTTATGTTAGCATTTAAGAGTTTTATCAAAGTGCGGTTATCGATCTCGTTCTTTTGATCAATTCAAAACGGTAATACCGGTCGTCGGGAGTTTTACGGCGGTTATCATTATTACTGTTTATTGTTACATCCCTACATACGACCAAACATTGCACTCAACAAACTAGTACAGGGTTATTTAATTCAAGCCTGGGAATGACACCAAACCGTCTCTTGAGTTCAGTTCAAAACTTAGGAGAGACTAAACTTTTTGCAGCAGATTTCTAAAATCACCAAAGCGTTGTCACATAGATGATCTTTGACTAGCTGTCTTGCAGAAAGTCCTTAAAAACAGCAGAGTGCTCCTGTTGTATGGAGGAACTTGGACCTGTGTAAACATATTGCTTGTGTTTTGATTTATAACTGGGCATGTTGTAAAGTAAAACGTTTATGGGAAGGCAGATCCTTGTTTTGACATTTCACCATTATGAGAGTCAGCATCCTCTGCAGTGGACACGTGTGTTTTACAGTAGAAAATAGAAATGGACAAAAACAAATGTCTGCTGCAGAGGACGCTAGTTCTCAAAATAAGAATATTAGTGAAGGGAGAGTTACTGCCCCTCGGTCCTTAGCTTTCAAAGCCCTAAATCACTAGTGATTTAGGGTTATATAGCTCGGTTGGTAGAGCGGCCGTGCCAGCAACTTGAGGGTTCCAGGTTCGATCCCCGCTTCCACCAACCTAGTCACTGCCGTTGTGTCCTTGGGCAAGACACTTTACCCACCTGCTCCTAGTGCCACCCACACTGGTTTACATGTAACTTAGATATTGTGTTTCACTATGTAAAGCACTTTGACTCACTAGAGGAAAAAGCGCTATATAAATATAATTCACTTCACTTCACATATAAACTTTGATTGATTGATTGAAAGCAATGTGGCACTTGAATTAGTCAGTTTGCATGTGTATCATTCAGCAGAATCGAGTGCCAGCCCTTTGATAAACGTGAGAAATACTATTAAATTTAAGAAAGAACTGATAGCACAGAACGAACGTGGTGCCCGTGTGGCTATGCCCACAGCCTCTCTGCTCATCTTCGGAAACAATAATCTTTAGTGAAAGGTAGGAGTCTGAAATGTTCATTTATGTAATGTATATGTATTTTGCATTGTTTCCTGCATTTAAATATATAATTAATCTAAATAATATGGGTTTGCGTTGGATTTTTCAATATTTCTTATTAGAAAAATTGCTTTGGTTTTTGTACGGTTTGGATTAGGAATGGATTTAATACCAATAACTTGGGTAAAGTCGTACCTCACCACATCGCACTTTTCTAAAGCATATTTTACAGCACGATGTAACAGGGGTTGGTTTGTGTTTTACAATACGAAGGTCCTGGGTTTGATTCCCGCGCTCAGGGTCTTTCTGTGTAGAGTTTGCATGTTCTCCCCGTGACTAAGTGGGTTCCCTCCCGGTACTCTGACTTCTTCCCACATCCAAATACATGCACCTGGGGATAGGTGGATGGGCAAGACTAAATTGGCCCTAGTGTGTGAATGTGATTGTTGTCTGTCTATCTGTGTTGGCCTTGCGATGAGATGGCGACTTGTCCAGGGTGTACCTGGGATAGGCTCCAGCACCCCCCGCAACCCGAAGAGGGACAAGCGGTAGAAAATGGAGGAATAAAGCATATTTTACAATCATGTCCTAAATTAAGTATTTTTAAGCATAAAAAGGCAAAACAAAAAGAAAATATCAATATTGAAGTAGTCTATAGGCCACTAGAGAAGACTAAGCCAATCCGAGTGTGCTGTTCAGTATCAAAGCCACTGATTGGCTCATCATTCAAAGTTTACTTATATAGCTCTTAATCAAAAATGTCTCAAAGGGCTGCACAAGCCACAACGACATCCTCGGCTCAGATCCCACATCAGGGAAAGTAAAAAATTCAACCCAATAGGAACAACGAGAAACATTGGAGGGATCCGGCTCAGACAGCATTTTTATATTGGATTAAGAGTGTAAAGGTGACTAAAGAGTGTTTTTTAATGTCTGGAGACCTCTCATACTTTAAAAAAAAAACATATTTAGAAGGGCGTTAACAGGTTTGTTAGATATACCCTAGCTATGAAAATATTTGACTTATAATAATTCCTACTTTGCGGAAATTTATTTGTTGTCATGTCCGGAACCAATTAACAGCAATAAACCATGGACGACTGTCCCTAAAGATAGCATTATTTAACACAAGAATCAGCTAGAGAAAAAATGGCACATAAAATGTGACCTACTATTAACAGGACCCTAACCATAAAACCAAATTTTGTGTTCCTCAAGACTTAGAAAATTGCGATACATCATTTCAGATTGCTACATGAAAACTTTCTGGCTCAGTAAAATTCTGTGAAAACTTAACAAAAAGTTCTACATTGTAGTTTCTCTCTCGCTGGTTACAATTGAATGAGTTCTGCTTTTAAAAGGATGCTTATGCTACTTTTGGTAGTTTATTTGGAGGTATTATTATAGCAGTATGCTTACATCATACTTAGACAAGAGTCTCTAACATTTGCCAAAATAAAAACATCAGGGAGACATATTTATGTATATGTACATGGGAGGCGCCAATTTCTAGTTTTCAACTAAATTTGACTGAACACACAAACTTTTGAAAATATTTTGACAAAGTTATGTCCTATCAAAACCAAAAAAAACTGTTGCAACCAAACAATGACGAGCTGACATCGTTCATAAACAGGTGATCATTCAGTTAGATGTTTTTCCAATGTTATGGTTATTCATATTTAGCTACGAGATGTAAGAATAGAACAAACATCTCACAAAGTGCAGGACATTATTAGATCTTACTGTGTATTCAGGATTTCTACAGTTATCAGCTAAAATGTAATGTCCATGTCCTACTGCATAAAATATAGTCAAAAGCTTACAATTGTCTTTATACACACAGTTGTAAGCTTTTGACAATGATAACCTTGAATATTGGAAAAGTTGGTTCGCAAGACTGTTTAATCTGAGAATTGTATGTATTTATCTTTCTGTAAGGGTAGCAACAGCTGACAGTTGTGGTGGTAACACCAGAAGTGGCTTTTGTTGGTCATGCCAAAGAAATTTGGCAAAGTTAACTGCTGCCTGCATTTAATCACCAAATTGTGATCAGCTAGTAGCATTTATCATTTCACTGCATTGATGCCCATTGAGCAAAGTTTGAAGGTCTTTTTGCACATACTGCAGAACATCTTTCAGGGTTTACAATCGATGGGCTTTAACAAAGTTTTGGAAAAGTTAGCCAGCCAGTCACTTTGGCTGAAATTTGCAGTTTACCATTTTCCCAACATGTATTCATTTACTCGCTTTTGGCACAGCATGAGCACGTTCACAGGATGTAGCATTCCAAGCATCCAGTGTTCTGACTTCATGCACCGGCCATAGACAATAGCCAATTAAAAGGTTCTGTCTGTCAATCATCACACTGTACTTTCAATCAAAACTATTCATCAAAATTATTAAAGGGAAACTGCACTCTACATGAACATCTGATTCTGAATTAGTTGATTAATACAATATACCCAGAAGTCATTTTTTAAAGTGTATCTCTTTAAAATCATGTGCTCTAAAAAGGCTTATAATATAAAAGGTTTTATGGAATAATAAATGCACATCAGACTAAGAATGCAATTGATGCATGTGTCACGTGAGGTGCCTGTGTCATGACCGTATAAAGCAGTCGTGTATGAAACAAGCTGAGCTTCTTCATTAAAATGACAGGTGTCCCAGTTAAGGACTACATGCTAACAGTGATGAAAGAATGGCAAAGCTATTTGATTTTTCCGTCCAGCAGAGTGGCTGCTATGGAGGCAGCACTTTTCATGCCTTCAGACCTTAAAAGACCTCTTGTTTGAAGGCCGGAGGCAAAAAAAAGCATACAGATTTAGCAATTTGATTTAGAAATTTATCGATGACCACAACATTAAGTTATTTTTCATTTATGGTTTGATTGATTGACTATCGGCCCAGTCCTATTGTATTACATTTTAATGCCTCTGGACATCGTATTTAATGCTTTTTATTGCCATTTAAGACCCTAATTTTCGCAAAATCCATTTAATGACTTAAAATGCACCACGGAAACCCTGTTACTGCATGTGAGTGTCTATATGCACAGATATACGAGTATACCTGAGTTAGTTAGCGCGATGGCTTTTAGCATGACAAACTCCTCTCGGTCCACATTAAGGGTGCGGAAACGTCGGGCGAGTTGACTAATTGCTGCATTTAGCTCCGTCAGGCCTGCAACACGAGACATTTCCTCATCTAGGACAAAATCCTCGGCAAAGACAACCTCATCTTCACAGCCAAGTGAGCGGTACGCCACACCCAGCACCAGCACCTCCAGCCAAACCGACTGTAGCACAGACATCTGGTCTGCCAGCGACAGCGACAGGAAGCCTGGGGGGGAACAGAAAAAGCAGGAGAGTGAAGGATCTGAATGTTAACGAGGAAAACTGGCAACGGCCTCTAATTTGAGAGTGAACTGAGACAAGCACTGGCAGCAGGGCTTTAGAGTACCCCAATACTGAGATCCACTTGATGCTCATACCTCTAGCATGCAGAGTAGAACATTCTATGGTAGGACTATCAAGATATTTTCAAAATAAATCACAACATACAGCACATTTTAATCAACACAGGTAGTTTATACTCCATATAGAGCAGGGGTGTCAAACTAATTTTAGCTCAAGAGCCACATGGAGGAAAATCTATTATCAAATGTGGGCCGAACAGGTAAAATCATATGATAACTTAAAATTAACTTAAAATTAAGACAACTTCAGATTTTTTTTTCTTTGTTTAAAAATAGACCATTAAAATTCTGAAAATGTACAAATCAAAATGTTCTTTGTTTTCACTTACATGTTGCAGTTAATAATATTCTGTCTTCATTTGTTGTTATTTATACTTTCTGAATAAATGATGTGATAATGTTCATCAGTCAACTAGATGGAATTAACTCTGGCAGAGTTTTAAAATGCTCCCATTGGTGTTAATTTTAATCTATTAGAAGATGAAATTAATAATATCAAAATCAAGTTACAGGATTTTAAAAATGTGATTTACTAATTTTCCTTAACTGATGTACTAACATCATGTGGTTATTTATTAACATATATACCATCATCTACAACAAACATTGTGAATTTGGACCAATTTCATAAAGATCACATGAAGTTAGAAGGGGATACATATTATATCAGCAAACTATTTATGTGCGCCCAGAAAATGTGTCCCCATGCAGTCATAAATACAACACATATGGATTATCGAAAGCATTTGGGGGGGGGGGGGGGGTAGAAATGTCACAGCTTACATTATCAACAACATCATTGACAATCAAGGCATGAACGTAACAAGCCACATTTTATATACTATGACTAATAAGTACCGTAAATACGAAGCATCCAAACACGAAATTGTTGCCTCTATTCTCCTATTTTAACACAAACATAGTTCTGCCCCCTCTGAAGTCATGCATGCTCTGGTGCAGGGGATGAAAAAAAAATTACTAATGCAACACATTTAGAACAGCAGTTTCTTTCATTCAAAAATTTCAGCTCATTTTTATACTTAGCCAACTCATCTTGCGGGCTGTAACGGACCTGTTCAAGGGCCTGATCCGGCCCGCAGGCCGTACATTTGAGAGCCCTGATATAGAGTCTAACACTAGATCTGACCAATCTAAGTCTACGACTGAAATGATAAAACCTATTTGGATGAGAGGCAAAACAAAACGTTTTCTAAGACAAACGGAACAGTCTAGTAGCGATTGATTAAATGCCCCGAGAACTCCATATAAACATTGAGAAAGATGGTTGCCTCCTTAAAAATAGATGATGTTTAGGTCGGGGCGGATACATTTTGCTGGACGATATATTGTCTCACAAATGATTACAGATAAACAATATTGTCGGCATTATTTTCAGACCAAATTAAGCGCTGATGTAATCATAATATATAATAATTATATTGCAAGTATTCCTTTCAAATGCAAAAAACTTTGACTTCTCATTAGTTTTCTTTTTACCATTACAATTGGAAGGTCAATGATGTCTAATTATCCTAAATCATCCATCCATCCATTCAGTTAAACAAAAATAAAATAGACTCGCAATCTCTGAAAAAAAAAAAATTGCACTTCAACATGTGCAGTTGTTCCTCAGTTGGAAAACTAGGTCAGTTTGTTTTTTTTGGTATCACTTCACAACAAATTGGGCATATGTGCTCGTTCATCCATGTTAATAGGCTCATCATTCTCGCTTGTTTGAAACTAAATATTCCCACCTAGGGACATTTGGCTTAGCAATCATCTTTTTTCCTCCTAATTGTTGCTACCTCATGGTGCTTCTCACTAGGTAGTCATGACTAGCGAGGCTCTCTATCCGTGCATCCTGCGTGTGTAAGCGGGCGGTTTTGCCGCCGTCCACAGACAAAGATTGTGGATGACTGACAGGGGGATTCACTCTTATTTTTTTAAATTGAAAATTCTGCTATTGCTTAGGTGCTGAGAGCAATGCACAGAGTGAACTCTCTTGTACCTTGTTTAAAAAGGGAGAGACAAAGAAAACACACACGGACATGGCAATTTATCAATGACGGCAAAGATATCAAGTTAATTTTCACTTAATGTTTGATTAATTTATTTATTGGCCAAAGCTTAGTGATGTTTTCTATTTGTTTGGTAGAAAACAGATTATATTAACTTCAATTGTCAAGCATCACTAGCTTCCCAGTTCTGTTGCCCCCTGCGCCTCTTACCTGGAATGTGTTTGGCCCAGCCAATGATGACAACCAGTTCACGGTCAGCAAGGTCACAAAGGGTCGTAAGTGTGCGCTGGGCTGTGTCAGGCTGGAGGGGGTCAGGCATGGCAAATAACTTTTCTGGCTCTGCGACTAACAGGTGAGACACAATGATGTTGGACGAACCTGTGGTACAAAACACAGCAGCACATCATCAGCAAGCATAAGTAGGGCTGTCAAAAATCCTTGATGTTATCAACAACAAGAAAAGATCGCAATAATCATGTATATATGCTGATTAATCACACAATTGATTTTTTACTTCAGCATACATTATAAAAAGCAAATCTTTAACGTGTAACGAACAAAAAATCAGGGCAGGGCGGTAGACAGCACTTTTTAAAAATAATTTTCACTGGGTTACAAGAGTGTACATTGTTTTTTTCCCCGTTTGTTTCAGTAAGTTAGTTCTAGTACAGTGAGATTGGTTTCTATTTGTAGATAAAAATACAAACCCTTTTCATTCTCCTTAGTCAGTGGCAGGGGAACACTCTGGTAAGTTGCATTCTCCACTTCAGGGCGCCTTTTGTATTTCTGTCGTCCACCTCGAACCCTATCAAGACGAACTCCTGCACCACAATACATGGGGAAAAAGTGTATACTTATTGTCCAGATGTAATAAAAAGATGCCCAGTGAATGGTCAGATAGTAAAAGTCCAAACAGCTTCTGGCTTTGCAGAAGTTACACTCACCTTCTTTCAGCATGCCCACTTTGAGGCACTTGGTGAAGCGGCATGCCTGGCAAGCCTTTCTGCGCCTTTTGGTGATCTCACACTCATTCGATGCGGGACAGCTGTATTCAATGTTACCTTCACGCAAGAACAGAAGATGAAAAGGTTATTAGGCAGACAGTGATTAATGAATACTTCAGATGAATGAAAATGACCTTCACTCTAATGCAATCTAACAGAATGTAAATATGAATGAATCAGCTGAATAGTTTTGAATTTGCATTTAAGCTTGTGAGATTTTTAGTCACTATTGCATCAATTTAACAGAATTATTAATTTAAAATATACCCCGCTCCAAGGATATAGTTGATGAATGTAAAGCAGGCACTAGACAGTAATTAAAACTGTTTTGATATATATTTGACTTACTTATGGTAAATGGTAAATGGGTCGTACTTGTATAGCGCTTTTCTACCTTTTTTTTAAGGAACTCAAAGCGCTTTGACACTATTTTCTACATTCACCCATTCACACGTTCACACACTGATGGCGGGAGCTGCCATGCACGGCGCTAACCGGGCCCATCAGGAGCAAGGGTGAAGTGTCTTGCTCAAGGACACAACGGACGTGACTAGGATGGTAGAAGGTGAGGATTGAACCAGCAACCCTCAGATTGCTAGCACGGCCACTCTCCCAACTTCGCCACGCCGTCCCCCGTACTTATAACAGCTATAGTCGTCCATCGCCACTTCGTGTTTCGAATTTTGAGGCTTCACTGTCGCGTAGACAAAGAGCAGCTCGAAGACTTCTATGGGAATGCATCAACAGGGACTCAGATTTCCCTCGCCTGGATGCGGGTCACCAGGGCCCTCCTCTGGAGCCAGGCCCGGAGTTGGGGCACAATGGCGAGCGCCTGGTGGCCGGGCCTGTCCCCATGGGGCCCGGCCGGGCACAGCCCGAAGAGGCGACGTGGATCACCCCTCCAATGGGCTCACCACTCATGGGAGGGGCCATAGAGGTCGGGTGCATTGTGAGCTGGGCGCCAGCCGAAGGCAGGGCACTTGGCGATCTGATCCTCGGCTACATAAGCTAGCTCTTGGGACGTGGAACGTCACCTCACTGGGGGGGAAGGAGCCTGAGCTAGTGCGCGAGGTAGAGAAGTTCCGGCTGGATATAGTCAGACTCACCTCAACGCACAGCAAGGGCTCTGGAACCAGTTCTCTCGAGAGGGGCTGGACTCTCCTCCACACTGGCGTTGCACGCAGTGAGAGGCGACGAGCTGGGGTAGCAATTCTTGTTGCCCCCCGGCTCAAAGCCTGCACGTTGAAGTTCAACCCAGTGGACGAGAGGGTAGCCTCCCTCCGCCTTCGGGTGGGGGGACGGGTCCTGACTGTTGTTTGTGCTTACGCAACAAACAGCAGTTCAGAGTACCCACACTTTTTGGATACACTCGAGGGAGTACTGGAAATTGCTCCCCCGGGTGATTCCCTTGTCCTACTGGGGGACTTCAACGCTCATGTTGGCAACAACAGTGAAACCTGGAGAGGCGTGATTGGGAAGAATGGCCGCCCGGATCTGAACCCGAGTGGTGTTTTGTTATTGGACTTTTGTGCTCGTCAGATTGTCCATAACAAACACCATGTTCAAACATAAGGGTGTCCATATGTGCACTTGGCACCAGGACACCCTAAGCCGCAGTTCCATGATCGACTTTGTAGTTGTGTCATCGGATTTGTGGCCTCATGTTTTGGACACTCGGGTGAAGAGAGGGGCGGAGCTTTCTACCGATCACCACCTGGTGGTGAGTTGGCTGCGATGGTGGGGGAGGATGCCGGACAGACCTGGCAGGCCCAAACACATTGTGAGGGTCTGCTGGGAATGTCTGGCAGAGTCTCCTGTCAGAGAGTTTCAATTCCCACCTCCGGAAGAACTTTGAACATGTCACGAGGGAGGTGCTGGACATTGAGTCCGAGTGTACCATGTTCCGCGCCTCTATTGTCGAGGCGGCTGATTGGAGCTGTGGCCGCAAGGTAGTTGGTGCCTGTCGTGGCGGTAATCCTAGAATCCGTTGGTGGAAACCGGCGGTGAGGGATGCCGTCAAGCTGAAGGAGGAGTCCTATCGGGTTTTTTTGGCTCATAGGACTCCGGAGGCAGCGGACAGGTACCGACAGGCCAAGCGGTGTGCAGCTTCAGCGGTCGCAGAGGCAAAAACTCAGACATGGGAGGAGTTCGGGGAAGCCTTGGAAAACGACTACCGGATGGCTTCGAAGCGATTCTGGACCACCATCCGCCGCCTCTGGAAGGGGAAGCAGTGCACTGTCAACACCGTGTATGGTGCGGATGGTGTTCTGCTGACCTCGACTGCGGATGTTGTGGATCGTGGAGGGAATACTTCGAAGAACTCCTCAATCCCACCAACACATCTTCCTATGAGGAAGCAGTGCCTGGGGAATCTGTGGTGGGCTCTCCTATTTCTGGGGCTGATGTTGCTGAGGTAGTTAAAAAGCTCCTCGGTGGCAAGGCCCCGGGGGTGGATGAGATCCGCCCGGAGTTCCTTAAGGCTCTGGATGCTGTGGGGCTGTCTTGGTTGACAAGACTCTGCAGCATCGCGTGGACATCGGGGGCGGTACCCCCGGATTGGCAGACCGGGGTGGTGGTTCCTCTCTTTCAGAAGGTACCGGAGTGTGTGTTCCAACTATCGTGGGATCACACTCCTCAGCCTTCCCGGTAAGGTTTATTTAGGTGTACTGGAAGGAGGCTATGCCGGATAGTCGAACCTCGGATTCAGGAGGAACAGTGTGGTTTTCGTCCTGGTCGTGGAACTGTGGACCAGCTCTATACTCTCGGCAGGGTCCTTGAGGGTGCATGGGAGTTTGCCCAACCAGTCTACATGTGCTTTGTGGACTTGGGGAAGGCATTCGATAGTGTCCCTCGGGAAGTCCTGTGGAGAGTGCTCAGAGAGTATGGGGTATCGGACTGTCTGATTGTGGCGGTCCGCTCCCTATACGATCAGTGTCAGAGCTTGGTCCGCATTGCCGGCAGTAAGTCGGACACATTTCCAGTGAGGATTGGACTCCGCCAAGGCAGCCCTTTGTCACCGATTCTGTTCATAACTTTTATGGACAGAATTTCTAGGTCTAGTCAAGGCGTTGAGGAGATCCGGTTTGGTGGTTGCAGGATTAGGTCTCTGCTTTTTGCAGATGATGTGGTCCTGATGGCTTCATCTGGCCAGGATCTTCAGCTTTCACTGGATCGGTTCGCAGCCAAGTGTGAAGCGACTGGGATGAGAATCAGCACCTCAAAGTCCGAGTCCATGGTTCTCACCCGGAAAAGGGTGGCATGCCATCTCCGGGTTTGGGAGGAGACCCTGCCCCAAGTGGAGGAGTTCAAGTACCTAGGAGTCTTGTTCACGAGTGAGGGAAGAGTGGATCGTGAGATCGACAGGCGGATCGGACGCTGTATCGAGCCGTTGTGGTGAAGAAGGAGCTGAGCCGGAAGGCAAAGCTCTCAACTTACCGGTCGATCTACGTTCCCATCCTCACCTATAGTCATGAGCTTTGGGTTATGACCAAAAGGACAAGATCAAGGGTACAAGCGGCCGAAATGAGTTTCCTCCGCCGGGTGTCGGGCCTCTTCTGTAGAGATAGGGTGAGAAGCTCTGTCATCAGGGTGTAGCTCAAAGTAAAGCCGCTGCTACTCCACATCGAGAGGAGCCAGATGGTGGTTCGGGCATCTGTTCAGGATGCCACCCGAACGCCTCCCTAGGGAGGTGTTTAGAGCACGTCCAACCGGTAGGAGGCCACGGGGAAGACCCAGGACACGTTGGGAAGACTATGTCTCCCGGCTGGCCTGGGAACGCCTCGGGATCCCCTGGGAAGAGCTGGACGAAGTGGCTGGGGAGAGGAAAGTCTGGGCTTCCCTGCTTAGGCTGCTGCCCCCGCAACCCGACCTCGGATAAGTGGAAGAAGATGGATGGATAAATGGACTGTTGCCTTTTTTTTAATGTGTATTTCTGTCTTAAATATCAAATCACAGTTCCTCACTGTTTTAATTTTGACTTTGGCCTGTGCATTTTTAAGCACATTTTACAGATTTTTGTCCTAAATCTAACCTTTTAAAGCATAAAAATGGATCAATTAACTTAGCGGTAAAAAACAAATCTGTATTGCACAGTAGATCATCCGGTTGCAGTATTTTCACAAGTTAGTGGTTTTAGTGTTTAAGAAAAGTGCATGTGCGTGCATGCGTGTGTGCGTGCATGCGTGTGTGCGCGCGCGAGGAATGGCCGATATAGAATAGAATGGTTTTATTGTCATTTCACTTAAAAAATACAAGCTTAATGGCCTAAAATTGTTGTTGCGATATATATTGCAGCCTCCTGCTAAAACGATATATTACTTGGTATATAAATGACAATAAAATAATTTCAAAACGGATTACAAAGGCTTCTAATTCAGATGCTGACATATTATATGTGGTTATACATTGTGTCATTTCCAGTTGTATTATTTTCTTAAAACTAATATTCGTCTTCAGTTCTTGTTAATTTACTGTTAAAAGCAGATTACTTTGTTTTAACATGGTTCTATCACCACTTATTCTTCCGCTGTTTGTACACTTTACATCGATTTTGGGCGATAATACAAATGTGGCTATCAATCCAATACCAAGTATTTACTGGGGCAGTATTGGTCAAACCAATGCTGATACTTAAAATTTTTAAGATCATTAAATTCATTTTTCATCACAGTTCTAATCAGATAAAAACACAGGATGCAGTGTTTGTAAACAATAACAAAATCAACAATCTAACCACTGTAGTATCGACCAAATAATTATATTATACTTGGTATCGTTGCTATCTATATTTGTATTGATCCACCCACCTTTGTTTACATTCAAGAGCTTTAGCTTACGTTTAGCATATCCTCCTATGGTGTGTAGTGTAGCATGTTTAGCTATTCCTTGTCCCCCAAACATGATACCTGTAAGAAAGTAGTTTATTTGCTGCCATGGAGGCAAAGATTGCTGACTTCGAAGTGGCTTTGTACCGTGGAGGGAAGTTGGCCGCTAGCTAGTATGCTACAGTGTTTTCGTTCAATTGTCACTGTCAAATTTGCAGACACAGCTGCGTCATCAACACACATCATCACAATTTTACAATTGTGTTGAAAATCATCGTCTGCCAAATTCATGTCAAATATGTAGTATATTGTCTATATCGCGCAATCCTAGAGCGCATGTGTGATAATCTATATTATTGTACATACCGCATTGTCTTATTTATGTCCTATATGTATTAAAAGTGTATTATAGGTCTTATTTTCTATTATTATGTCCACTCTATTGGGTAAAATGAGTGTAAAAGTGACTATAAGTGTGTTGTTTCAATTCTAGAGTGCTCTAATCATGTTTAAAAAATGTGATTAGTAGGTTGTAAACACTTTTTGTATGCTTTATAAAAATATTCTATTTATTAATAAGAATCCTACTTTTGCAGAAATTCACTTATCACTTTCAGGTCAGTAACCAATTAACAGCGATAAACGAGGGTTGTGTGGCCGCTGTAGTTGATATGGTATAAGGGCTCCAAATGTTTGCTGTCACATTGTAGAACATACAAGTACGACATATATTTGAATAAGTTTGGGACACAATTTAAAACATTGCTAAAAACAGAATACAATTGTCCTGTATACAAGTACATTACAAAGACAATTTAATATATGATCAATTGCATAACACATCGGAAGTATTTGTGGGGGGTTTTATCAACTACCATTCAGCATGTCACAGGTGTGAGGGGCGAAGCAGACATAATAATAATACAATGCTACGTTTGGGGAAAATTGTTGTCAGTGTAAATCGTTAAATCGCTGACTCTACAAGGTAAAGAACCTGCAATCCAAAGGCACAGTCGAATCAGCAACATCCACACACTTCTAAACGACAGGTTTCACTGGGAGGAGGTATGATATGTGAGTTTTTTGGAATTCTCAGAGTATGTCAGTGTGTGCATTATGGGTGATTGCCAACTTTTGCAGCCATTCAGTAAATCATATTTAGATTAAGATTAAAGATTAACGTACCAATGATTGTCACACACACACTAGATGTGGTGAAATTTGTCCTCTGCATTTGACCCATCCCCTTGGGGAGCAGTGGGCAGCAGCGGCGCCGCGCCCGGGAATCATTTTGGTGATTTAACCCCCCAACTCCAACCCTTGATGCTGAGTGCCAAGCAGGGAGGTAATGGGTCCCATTTTTATAGTCTTTGGTATGACTCGGCTGGGATTTGAACTCCAACCTACCGATCTCAGGGCGGACACTCTAACCACTAGGCTAGGGTAATCACTGTTAATTTAACATGACAAATGATATTTGTTCAAGCAGAGTACATGGCTGTATAGTAAATTAATAGCTAGTGGCCTGCTGCCCACACCACAGTTGTGTTTACAAATTGCAGTCAATTCCATCTATTAACTCACAAATCATTACATTGTGTCTTTAATATCATAGTGAATCCTAAATGTGGACTGTCGTACCTTGGATGGTTCTCTTAAAGAAGGCTTTGCAGGCCTCACAGGAAGCCACGCCGTAGTGGTAACCTGATGCCACATCCCCGCAGACCAAACACAGCCTCTTGGGTAGCGTGCTGAGGGCGTACTTGCAACGACCAGCTCCGTTTCCAGTGGATCCCTCATCCGCCCCATCGCCGCTTTCGTCTTTGAAGTGGCAACGCAAGGCTGGTGTGTAAAGCGGTGGTGAATAGCGCTTAGCACAGTCTCCCCTGGTCTCTCCACCTCCACTCTGGGAGGAATCGGAGGAGGCTCCTCCGGGACTGGTTCGCCCTCCTCCGCCTCCCTCCGGACTGCTCGGTTCTGCCTTGATGTAGACGTCAGACCGGCGATCCCTGGAAGACATGATGTCTGAAAGGGAAGAAAACATGTAAAGAAAACTTTAACTTAACATTGTCTAACACAGTGAACAAACATAAGTTGCAATCCTATTTTAAAGGTCTATAATAATATAGTGCCTAATAAAAATACTGAAAAAAATTAGTGTTTGCCACAGGACTGCAATGTATCTGTGGTGAGACGACACCATCTAATTTGCATAATTGGCCACGATGCATGAGAGTAAATAAAACATTGAAAGCATTGTCGCTTCTATATGTGTTTTATGTCAAAAGTAGGGATCCAGCACCGGATCCAGTACTTTTTTGGCACCAACCTAAACCAGGCCGGTGCTACCGGGAACCGATTCATGTAAGATCCAGCAGTGCCATGTTTCGGTGCTGGTGCAGGGGTTGAATCACATCTGGTTGTATTAGCACTTGAGTGGAGAACAGGCGATTCCAAAGCGGACATGCTCTTAGTAATCTTGCAATCCATCAATGCTTCTTGACAAAAACCCAAACATCATACCATGCCAAACATACAATATCATACCATGTCAAACATGCAGTCCGCAGAACGGGTTCAATCCGGCCCGTGAGATGAGTTTGCCAAGTGTAAAATTGAGCTGCATTTTTAAATTAAAGAAACTGCTGTTCTAAATGTGTCCACTGGATGTCGCAATAGCAATCCTGTTAGGCAAGCAAAAGTTTATTCCGGTGCCAGCAAGTATACCAAGCAAGAGGTACACGGTAAAGCGGGGCTGTGACTCCTCCCCCTCGACCCAACTTAAAACAAACAGGAATAAAATAAACAATTGGTAACCTCACTTAAAATGCACCATGAGAGACTGCACATTGATATAGAAAATTATTGCCTTCTTTGCAAATTTAAAGAAAGTGAACAGTGGTAATGAAAAGCTAGTTATTTGATACCTACTTACTTGAAGTGTTTTGTCAAGAGGGTAATTTGTAATTTATACATTTAGAGAATGTGCTTGTTCTATTTTTGGCCAAAGTAAAACAAAAAAAACAATCTGAAGTTGTCGTAGTTCTATTTTTAAGTTATTATGCCATGATTTTACCCATCCGGCACATGTGGGAGTAGATTTTCCTCCATGCGGTCCCCGAGCTAAAATGAGTTTGACACCCCTGCTCTTAAATGTGGCCCGTCTTTTCAAATGCGACACCGATGCAGATTACGCTTGCTGCAATATTTGTGACGCAAAACTCAAGGCAAGTATCCGGAACGCTTGCAATGTAAGGAAGCACCCGGTTAAACACAGGGTTTTTCTCATAGCTGAAGAGTGCGGAATTTTTGACTGCCAAGTTAGATGTACGGCTACAACTCCTGCACTTGGCACCTTTATCGACTTGGCTGCAGCCAGGGACGCGAGGGAAGAAACGCTGTTAACATTTGGTGACGATTACAGCAACATCATAATCATCTTCACCTGCTAGCCTAGTGTGTAAGAAGACGTTAGATTTGCATTTTAACTTGCAATAGTTATCATAGTCAGCTCGGTTCCTTCTACTGTACTTTATAATGTTAATGTAAAGCTTTTGCTTCACTTTCATTTGTAGTTTATTACTTTTTGAAAAATATTTGTCCATTTTTACTCAATCTTTTTTTGTTCATTTGTTTATAATTGAGTTGCCCCAATGGACCCCAAGCACATATCTTCCAGATGGAAAAAGAGCGGACTACATGGAGCCGGGTAGATATAGAGAAATAAATATGTTAAATTGAAACATTTTGAGATTTCATTATTACACAAATTAAGATTTATTACCACATGAACACACACAAAAGTACAGAAAATTGGTAACTTTGAGTACCGGTACCGGAAAACAATTAGTCACTGGTAACTTAGAATAGCCGCTAAGTTAGCAACAATAATTGCTCCTGCTATGTGCTGATGAGGTGTGTTAAGAAGCAGTTACTGTACAGCGTAGAGACTAGTTACAATAACGATAATTGTCATTTAAATTATAATAGAAGCAATTCAAAACAAGTTACAGGCAGCAAAAGTTTCTCCTTTGGCTGCTGGCTTTTGTGGTAATATGTTGCTTTATTTCCAGTTGTAATGTATTTTTTTTGTTACCTTACATACGCTATCTTAGCAGTTAGCAAGAGTCATACACATGAATTAGCACGATTGAACGGTAGGAATTAAACTCTCTATTGTGGGCCAAATACATACATTTTTATGGGATATCATGTGTATTGTGCAATCTTAGTAGGGAGTTGTAACAACAAGCTGCAGTCATGTACAGTCCCATTATAATGTGTTTATGAGGCAGGGAGTAACAGGCAGCACCAAATGTATTTGTGAGCAACACTGAATACCGAAATAGAAAAAATTGCATTGTGTTGAAAGAGCATTTTACTTTGAAAAAACAATGTATTTTATATTTAAGTTGACATGTTTACTATAAAAAATGCGGTATGTGGTCAAAGTGTAAATGTTGCCCAACATAGGTGAAAGCTCCCTGCCAATAACGTGTTTATGAATTTACCTATTGTGGGACTATTAAAGGATTATATCATCTTGTCAACAACTCCGACAATCACTAGTGAATTACTTTGCATAGCCTTTGTTTATTATTGTCACTGAAGTAAAAAGTAATCTACAGAGAAGCCTGTGCGCTTATCAGCTATTATTTTTAAGCCATGAAATAAACACATTAGCTTCAGCTCAATCAAAACCATTCGCACCTATTAAAAACTGCAATCTTTAAGCATGATCAGTGTGAAGTCTTTGTCACTGGCATCTTTGTAAATTAAAATAGCCAAGGTGACTGGATAAAGGTCACGCGGCTCATAAAGCGTGATCGCTCTTCACTTTCCAGGCGCATAAGTAATGTTCGTGTAAGGCTATAAGAGTGCTGCAGCAAAGTGCTTTCCTTCTCCTCGGTGTCTGTACTTAGAACCTCTCATACCTTTGAACACAAAAAGTAACAAAGCATTATATTAGCGAATACAGAAGAAAGTAATTTACATACCAACACAGTCCCCACTGACAATTACTAACAAATATGTTGACTACCACACTTAAGTTTTCTACAATCACAATTATAATACATCAAATTTAATTAAAAAAAGAACTAACTTGCTTCACAAGGAGTGCACCAAAAATACACATGCGTGTACACGCAATTTTGAAATAGGAGTAGTTTCATCATCTGATTTAGTTGTTGTCTATGCCGTGCACATTCCAGAGACTCATAGTAAAGCCAAATGTGTCTTTGACACAGGATGTCATAAAATCCAGTGGGGGCCAAGCAGGTGGGTTCCTATTTGTGTCATATTGTGGGCAAAGTTACACCTCAATAGACAGACAATATCAAATATCAAATTAACTATGACACAGTATGAATGGTGCAAAAGGTATGCGCTGTACTTCAAGCCAAGGTGGACATTTTGTACAGTCTTAATCTACTGCTGCTGTCCCAGAATAATAGATCAGTATGTGAGGATGAGGAGAAAAGTCCTCTAAATCACCTTGCTTGAATGCATGCACCATGCAGGCAAGTCACAACAATTGTGCTGATAATCTGTTCTCAGGAAGTACCTGTATGTTGAATGTTTTATTATTTTCATGCAGGCTTGCCACATAGTACCTCAACTTATTTATGGATTATAAGCTTTTGTTTTATATTTTTGTATTTTATTCCCAATAAATGTAGTTTCTGTTCAGCATAAAGCAGAGGTGTCCAAAGTGCAACCTGAGGGCCACTGCGGCCCCCAGTTAATTTTTAACAGCCAGCGGCACAGTTTAAAAATACTATTGAAAGAAAAAAAAATTAACTATTAAAAAATAAAAAATGTGGAATAAAAGAGGAAACAGTAAAATATAAATGGTACAAAGTTGGAATGTCAACTTTAATAACACAAAACTGCCATGCAGGCTGTTTTTTTTGCTCAAAAAATCAGGATGAATCAAAATCAATATTATAATATAGTAACCAAATTAAGGCTCCAATTACTTCACATCAAATATTCCACTTTTAAATATTTCTTAGTGAAAATATTGCATATTTTGTTAGTTTGCCATATAAAATACTAAGTTTTCTTCCAATCAATCAAAGTTTACTTATATAGCCCTTTATCACAAATGTCTCAAAGGGCTGCACAAGCCACAACGACATCCTCGGCTCAGATCCCACATCAGGGCAAGAAAAAAACTGAACCGTATGGGAACAATGAAAAACCTTTGACAAAAAGGGCATAAAACAAACAAAAAAATATTTTAAAAATAAATAAAAACTTTTAAACAACAGATGTATCTCAAGGTCAACATATGATCTAAGTGTTGAAAGTATTAAAAAAACAACAACTTATTTTTAACACTTTTATTAATAGGGGATGCTCAAGAATTCTAGTGAGATTTTTTTCAAGTTGTCATTGCTCAAAAAATAGTAACCAATTCAAATCAATGGTAATGCAGCTGAGATAGGCTCCAGCAGCCCCCGCAACCCCAAAAGGCACAAGCGGTAGAAAATGGATGGATGGGGTATGAATTATTGATGTATTTAAGGCTCAGGGGTTAGTGCATGTGCCTCACAATACGAAGGTCCTGAGTTCAATCCCGGGCTCTGGATCTTTCTGTGTGGAGTTTGCATGTTCTTCCCGTGACTGCGTGGGTTCCCTCCGGGTACTCCGGCTTCCTCCCACCTCCAAAAACATGCACCTGGGGATAGGTTGATTGGCAACACTAAATGGTCCCTAGTGTGTGAATTGCGAGTGTGAATGTTGTCTGTCTATCTGTGTTGGCCCTGTGATGAGGTGGTGACTTGTCCAGGGTGTACCCCGCCTTCCGCCCGAATGCAGCTGAGATAGGCTCCAGCACCCCCCGCGACCCCGACAGGGACAAGCAGTAGAAAATGGATGGATGGATGGATGGACATTTCTGCCATTAAAAAATGGTTTATTTGACAAAAAGGGCATAAAACATAAAAACATACGACAAATAGACCTGAAATTGATTTAGAGAATTAAGCGTTGAATATTAATAAACATCTATCCATCCTTTTTCTACTGCTCGTTGCTCTTGGGTACGGGCTGGGGCCTATCCCAGCTGCATTGGGGCGGAAGGCAGGGTACACCCTGGACAATAGGACTCATTTTTACATTATGACTGATGCCCTTTTTGGTCTCCGGGACCAAACTTGAGGGGAGCCCTAAAGGCTAAAAAAAATCTGAAAAATGTATTGGTTTTGAAAATTAAAAATATCAAAAAGGCTCTTGCATATGCTTTTAATTTTTCAGTGTGCAGCTCTCAGTGGAAAAAGTCTGGCCTAAAGCTTTAAAATGACATGACCACGCAGGATCACATGCCCTATGTAGTAGGGCTGCAAATCTTTGGGTGTCCCACGATTCGATTCAATATCGATTCTTGGGGTCACGATTCGATTCAAAATCTTTTTATTTCTCGATTCAACGCGATTCTCGATTCAAAAACGATATTTTCCCGATTCAAAACGATTTTCTATTCATTCAATACATAGGATTTCAGCAGGATCTACCCCAGTCTGCTGACATGCAAGCAGAGTAGTAGATTTTTGTAAAAAGCTTTTATAATTGTAAAGGACAATGTTTTATCAACTGATTGCAATAATGTAAATTTGTTTTAACTATTAAATGAACCAAAAATATGACTTATTTGATCTCTGTGAAAATATTGGACACAGTGTGTTGTCAAGCTTATGAGATGTGAGTGTAAGCCACTGTGACACTATTCTTTTTTTTAAATAAATGTCTAATGATAAAGTCAATGAGGAAGTTTTAATCACTGCTATGTTGAAATTGTAACTAATATTGATACTGTTGTTGATAATATTCATTTTTGTTTCACTTCTTTTGGTTTGTTCAGTCTCGTGTTTGTGTCTCCTGCTTTCAATTGCTCTGTTTATTGCAGTTCTGAGTGTTGCTGGGTCGGGTTTGGTTTTGGAATTGGATTGCATTGTTATGGTATTGCTGTGTATTGTTTTGTTGGATTGATTAATTACATTTTTTTTAAATGAAAAAATAAATAAATACATTTAAAAAAATCGATTTTTTACAAATGAGAATCGATTCTGAATCGCACAACGTGAGAATCGTGAATAGAATACGAATCGATTTTTCCCCACACCCCTACTATCTAGACACCCCAACTAGTCCCACTTGTAACGAATTGCTTCAACATACCGCAATACAACTCAAACACAAGTAGATGAAATTAACTTCATTTGGAGTTTGAGAGTGCAGCACAGTCAACCCCAGTAGCTTAAAATGCAGTTTTCTATCAGGCAATCATCGCGTCATTCCAAATTTCACATGCAATATTTTTACTGGGAAGTCCCCCGCCTTCCGCCCGAATGCAGCTGAGATAGGCTCCAGCACCCCCGCGACCCCGAACGGGACAAGCGGTGGAAAATGGATGGAAGTATTTCTCAATTATACGTGCATGTGCACCGCTGCCTACATCGACATAAATATTGGTGTGACTCGAACTGAAGAACATTGGTCACACACAAGCATTTTTAGGCAAACGTTACATGTTCGTTTTGCTGTCTGCGCCTATAACTCACGCAGTGACCGTTAGCTCAGTTGACGAGTCTGGTGTTTAAAGTTCCTTTGCAGCGTGTCACAAATATTGCAATCTAATGTAGCATTATGTTAGCATTAGCTTACCTTGTTAGCATGAACGTCAGCTTCCGTTAGCTAAACAGCTAGCTGTCGCTTAGCGTTAATCCATGGAGTCCACGCTATTTCCTCCGGGGCCGTGGTTTATTTTGGCCGTTAACCCAGACTATGATTCGTGTTACCTGGAAATGGAGGCTGGTGTAGCACGTGCACTTCCCGAATATGCGATACAATGACACAAATTAGAACGAAAACAGGCTGCTACTGGCTGCAATATTTCAATGTACCGGACAACTAGCTAGCTTGCAGCTGCATGACCAACAACACTCCACTTCACTACGTGCCTTCTGGATATTGTTATCCGTTACATATCTATATGTTAACATCAAGCTTTTTTAAATAACTAACAGTCAACACCATTTCTAAATGTTGTATAATACATACCAAGCTATGAACGGATGTCTAAGTTATATTGTATCAATACGATGCATCACATATTATACATTTTTCTTACAATTCCAAAAGTTAAAGTAAAAAAAGTACCAATGATTGTCACACACACACATTGGTGTGGTGAAATTAACCTTTGCATTTCACCCATCCCCCTGTTCACCTCCCTGGGAGGTGAGGGGAGCAATGAGCAGCAGCGGTGGCCGCGGCCGGGAATCATTTTGGTGATTTAAACCCCAATTCCAACCCTTGATGCTGAGTGCCAAGTAGGGAGGTAATGGGTCCCATTTTTATAGTCTTTGGTATGACTCGGCCGGGGTTTGAACTCACGATCTACCGATCTCAGAGCTGTCACTCTAACCGCTAGGCCAAATCCAAAAGGGAGTAGGAAGAAGCAAAGCTTATTTAATCCTACCCCTTTACCACTTAATAGCAATTGCTAACACATACACTCACTTCCTGTTTTCAATGTGTACACAATTTACATCAGGGGTCTCAGACACGCGGCCCGCGAGACGTTATTTTGCGGCCCGCACCTTAATATGAAAATTTAATGTTAGTGCGGCCCGCAAGTTTTATATGAATGGCGCTTGACAGCGTCATACTTGCCAACCCTCCCGATTTTTCCGGGAGACTCACGAATTTCAGGGCAACCATTCTCTCGAATGTCTGCCGATTTTCACCCTAACAACAATATTAAGGGCGTGCTGTGATGGCACTACCTTTAGCGCCCTCTACAACCTGTACAAACAGCGTGCCAGCCCAGTCACATGTTGTATTTGACTTCTGTACACACACGTAAGTGAATGCAAGACATACTTGATCAACAGCCATACAGGTCACACTGAGGGTGGACGTATAAACAACTTTAACACTGTTACAAATATGCGCCACACTGTGAACCTACACCAAACAAGAATGACAAACACATTTCGGGAGAACATAGGCACCGTAACAACATAAACACAACAGAACAAATACCCAGAACACCTTGCAGCCCTAACTCTTCCGGGCTACAATATACACCCCCGCTACCACCAAACCCCGCCCCCCCAACCCTGCACACACACCCCCCTCTTTGCGCCGATTGAGGTGGGCGGGGTTGGGTTGTAGCCCAGAAGAGTTAGGGCTGCAAAGTGTTCTGGGTATTTGTTCTGTTGTGTTTATGTTGTGTTACGGTGCGGATCTCAGGGCGGTAGGTTGGAGTTCAAATCCCAGCCGAGTCATACCAAAGACTATAAAAATGGGACCCGTTTCCCTCCCTGCTTGGCACTCAGCATCAAGGGTTGGAGTTGGGGGTTAAAACACCAAAATGATTCCCGGGCGCAGCGCCGCTGCTGCCCACTGCTCCCCAAGGGGATGGGTCAAATGCAGAGGACAAATTTCACCACATCTAGTGTGTGTGTGACAATGCTGAGATCATTATCCATGCGTTCGTTACATCTCGTCTCGATTACTGTAACGTTTTGTTTTCGGGCCTCCCTATGTCTAGCATTAAAAGATTACAGATGGTACAAAATGCGGCTGCTAGACTTTTGACAAAAACAAGAAAGTTTGATCATATTACGCCTGTACTGGCTCACTTGCACTGGCTTCCTGTGCACCTAAGATGCGACTTTAAGGTTTTACTACTTACGTATAAAATACTACACGGTCAAGCTCCTGCCTATCTTGACGATTGTATTGTACCATATGTCCCGACAAGAAATCTGCGTTCAAAGAACTCCGGCTTATTAGTGATTCCCAGAGCCCAAAAAAAGTCTGCGGGCTATAGAGCGTTTTCTATTCGGGCTCCAATACTATGGAATGCCCTCCCGGTAAAAGTTAGAGATGCTACCTCAGTAGAAGCATTTAAGTCTCATCTTAAAACTCATTTGTATACTCTAGCCTTTAAATAGACTCCCTTTTTAGACCAGTTGATCTGCCGTTTCTTTTCTTTTCTTTTCTACTCTGCTCCCAACCCGGGGTGGACCGCTAGCCTGTCCATCAGATGGGGACATCTCTACGCTGCTGACCCGTCTCCACTCGGGATGGTTCCTGCTGGCCCCACCATGGACTGGACTTTCGCTGATGTGTTGGACTTTCACAATATTATGTCAGACACACTCGACATCCATTGCTTTCGGTCTCCCCTAGAGGGGGGGGGGGGGGGGGGGTTACCCACATATGCGGTCCTCTCCAAGGTTTCTCATAGTCATTCACATTGACGTCCCACTGGGGTGAGTTTTCCTTGCCCGTATGTGGGCTCTGTACCGAGGATGTCGTTGTGGCTTGTACAGCCCTTTGAGACACTTGTGATTTAGGGCTATATAAATAAACATTGATTGATTGATTGATTGATAAAAGTAAAATTAAAATAAATAACATAAATATGACAAATAAATTAAATATTATATATAATAATAACTATATATTATATATAATAATTAAATATTAGGGCTTTCCAATTAACAGTCAAATCCGAATTGCAAGAAGCTGCAGTTATTTTTTTAAAGTTTGTGATATAATTAGCAATTAATGAAATATGAAATAGGCTAATGTTTTCGAAATGTAAGAAATCATGTTACAGATTAAAACCGAAATCACATTCAATCATATATTCAAGATTTTCTTGGAAAAAAATAAAACTGTAATGCAAAGATGAAGAATCTCCAAATTGTATCTCTTTCTTATCTTGTTTTAAATACTCAAGCAATTTTCAACTAACAGTAAATTCCCCTGTGTGGAAATTATTTGAATTCAGGATAATCATTAAAAAAAAAAAATTCAGTAAACATTACTAAAAAAAAAAAACCAATGCCTGTTTTAAGTCAACAATTGGACAACACTGGATATGCCTGGCTGCATCGCTGTCGGCTGGCTGTGTGTGTGTTGCACGTTGACGACGCTCATTCGCTGTCTCCTGTCACGTGACTGGGCCAGCTCTATACTCTGCCAGGTACAGGGGTGTCCCAGCACATAGTAAGTTAAGTAAGTCATCAAAAACATCTGAAAGTGATGCTTGCACCCCCCACACGCCGTTTTTTGGTTTATATCGATACTTTTTTCAGAAAAGTGATGCCCAATGAGTAGCGTGTGAGTATCGATATATCGATACCGCAGGATCGATACGCACATCCCAGCTGCATACAACATGTGACTGGGCCGGCACGCTGTTGGTATAGTGAAAAAGCGGACGCGGCGACAGGTTGTAGAGGACGCTAAAGACAGTGCCATCACGGCACACCCTTAATATTGTTGTCCGGGTGAAAATCGGGAGAAATTCGGGAGAAAGGTTGCCCCGGGAGATTGTCGGGAGGGGCACTGAAATATTGGAGTCTCCCGGAAAAATCGGGAGGGTTGGCAAGTATGTTGCTAGGGCGGGATAGCCATTCAAAGAAGGTGAATTCATTAAAAAGTGCATGTTAGATTTTTTTAAGAAATCTTTTCTAGTGGCCCAGCCTCACCCAGTTTCTGCATCCAGTGGCCCCCAGGTAAATTGAGTTTGAGACCCCTGATTTACATCAATGTGTTCTACATAGATCAGTTCTCCATCCATCCATCCATTTTCTACCGCTTGTCCCTTAATAATTTAATCAGTTATTGGCTTTAGTATACAAGATCAGGAGTAAATCATGGTGAGAAAAGCAACTTTACATGTTACATCTGGAAAATAATTGCAATAATGCAATAATGGGCAATATGGCCTAAAATAAAATTACTATGTTTCCCAAAAAAATTAGAGATTTTTTACAACCTACTTTTTAAATAACCCAATGAATACAAAGGATCAAGATAATTCATAAGATGTTTCACTTTTATTTGATCAAAAGTAGTTTGAAATGCCATCCATCCATCCATTATCTACCGCTTGTCCCTTTCGGGGTCACGGGGGTGCTGGAGCCTATCTCAGTTTGAAATGCCACTGCATATTACTCTTAGCAAAATATTTGTTCTAAATTGGGTTATTTTTAAAACAGATATAAATAGGACTTTGTATGAAATCATTTTCCAAAAAACTAAACAGATTAAATTTAGCTATTATAGATTATTACGGCATATTTACTGTAATGCTTTTGTTCATATATTGATTAATATGCATTGTTATATATCAGTGCTTCTCAAATATTTTCTGTTCTCCCCCCAGGGAGAAGAAAATATTTTGTGCCGCATTCTCCACTCGACTATAAATAGTATAATTTGTCTATAAAATTGTTCTAACTACATCTCTGCATAACATTGTAAGCTCATTAACATTAAAGGAAACAACACACGGGTCTTTCCTTGTCTTCTACCATTGTTACAGTGAAGCCACGCTTTAAAAAAAAAAAGCATGTTTCTGTGGTCAAAAGCCTCCAGGAGGGCCTTCCCCACTATTTGTGAAGGACTGTTCGAAATAAATAAAGTTATTCAATTTGAGCTTCCTATGTGAGGCAAAACGTCATCTGTCTTGAATAAAATAATTCTTTAAATAAAAATGTAGCATTGAGAGGTCACTATAGTTTTAATCGCTGGATAAACACGGTCTTTTTCACTGTCCACTGTCGATGTACAGAGCGACTGCTTTAATGATCGTTTTCCACTGTTTGTTTTTTATCATCATACATACTTTGTGTACAGTATTCCATCATAGTACGCTGCTTTTAGCGGAAGTTTTGTTTGCCATGTTCTTGTTCGCCTCGTAAAGAGTTGCATTTCTTCCACTCTCCTTTAAATGCTGGAATAAGTTTGTCGGGCTGCTGCCTTTTTTAAACCAACTTTGCAGCCATTTGTTCCATGCCTGTTGCCGCAAAACAAAACCACTGACAACACTTTGGAACAAATGTCTCGCTCTCGTTGGCGTTAGCATTAGCCATGTTTTCTTATGAGTCAATCTCCCCTAGGGTTATATGGGTGGTGTGTTTGAAATAAAACATGCAAGAGAAAAAAACATTGATTTTATTAATATTTTGTTATTGTCTGTGACAAAAAAATAAAAACTCATCAATAAAATCGATTTATCACCCAGGCGTAGCACTTACTGATAAGCCTTATTTGCATTGTATGTCGGATTTCTACAACAGGAATTTGAAGGAGAATTGCAATTCTTAAAAAAAAGGTATTGTAGAATCTTCCTGAACGTTTTGAACTCCTGCCAGTGTTGTATTGAGCAGAATAATGCTGCCTGGAGAAGCTGTATGGATGTAGGTCAACTACAACCATAGCTAGTGTGACATTGTTCTTCTCCCTTTTAGTCACTTTTTCTGTAATGAAAACGATTGGCAACAAATCTTGCATCTAGTTTTGGTGTTATTGTCGACTGTACTCGTGTTTAGAGACACTGTTTAGATTCTGTCGCGCCATGTCTGTGACGAAAAGCGAGCTGCTGAGAGCCTGACGTCACACTTGCTTCACGTTGCTGGGAGCTTTTCTCTCATTAAAAACTGCCAGTGTCATCTTAAATTGTGAAGATCGCTGTCCGCGTGTATATTTCAAATTCATTAAAGTATATCCACAGTGTGGACACGCTGCCCTCGCTACAGACAACACCGTGCATATGGCTGGTGTTAATGTGTATGTTAGTGTGTTATGGTGGTCATTTTTCCAGTGGTCTTTGAACACACCGTGTCAGTGGAGAATGAACAAGTGTTGTGTGTCTAGGAGTGAAACAGGGAGACAGACGAGTGTGCACGGAGGAAATACTTGTTGGAATTGGCGAAGTTGGTAGAGTGGCTGTGCCAGCAATCGGAGTGTTGCTGGTTACTGGGGTTCATTTCCCACCTTCTACCTTCCTAGTCACGTCCGTTGTGTCCTTGCAAGACACTTCACCCTTTGCCTCTGATGGCTGCTGGTTAGCGCCTTGCATGGCAGCTCCCGCCGTCAGTGTGTGAATGTGTGTGTGAATGGGTAAATGTGGAAATACTGTCAAAGCGCTTTGAGTACCTTGAAGGTAGAAAAGCACTATACAAGTACAACCCATTTATCATTTATCAATTGGAATTGAGCACGTTGTTAGCATAAAATTAGCCATAAAAGCTAAAAAGAACGTCAGACTTTGTTATCTTCTGAACGCTACAATACATTATATTACTTTATTTTGGTAGTTGTGGCGCCTAATATCAAGCCTGTACATTAAGAAAAAACCCTAAACGTAGTTCAACCGAATGTATGGCGTAGCGCTTTTATTTTGAAGTCGAAAAAGTGAGTGATTGGTTTGAGAAAGTGTTTTGATATGTTTTAATGACTGTTTGCAATAAAAATGTTGACATCCTGCCAACTGTCTTTCATTTCTGTTGAGCTTTTATGTCATCTTACTTACTAACACAGTCACAGTAACAATCTAAATGTTATGTTATCGCTGCACCTTAGCACCATCCACATCTTTTTTGCGAGACAAGCGGGTAATATGTATGCGCAGCGTGCGGGCATGTTCAGGGGTTAAAATGCGTGCCTGTTGGTCAATCTCCAGGTGGGGGTGCCACTAATATCATATTAATACTTTTTTTCCCCTAATATTTTTGCAATCGACCAGTAGGGTCCCAAAGATCGACTAGTATATTGCGATCGATGGGTTGGCAACCCCTGCCTTATATGAATCTGTTGCAAGTCAGTTTTACAACCAGCATGGCTGAAATAAAAACATGACTTGGTATTAGAAGACCTACAACATCATTCCATCAATTCCCATTATTCACAAGTTATTTGGTCTATCAAAACATACTCAAACTAATACTGTTTGATCTTTGTCCAGGTATAGTAATCTAATTTGCATAATCCGCCAGGACGCATGTGCATACAATGTTGGAATAATGAAACAGTATTCATTTTTCTGTTATTAATAGACCTGATTCCTGATATCAACATTTTGGTTTGTTCTTGTTACATTAGGTTGCGATTTTGTTCCACATGCCCATCAAAAAGTAACTACAGTCCACAACCATACTTGCCAACCTTGAGACCTCCGAATTCGGGAGATGGGGGATGGGGTTTGGTGGTAGCGGGGGTGTGTATTGTAGCGTCCCGGAAGAGTTAGTGCTGCAAGGGGTTCTGGGTATTTGTTCTGTTGTGTTTATGTTGTGTTACGGTGCGGATGTTCTCCCGAAATGTGTTTGTCATTCTTGTTTGGTGTGGGTTCACAGTGTGGCGCATATTTGTAACAGTGTTAGTTGTTTATACGGCTACCCTCAGTGTGACCTGTATGGCTGTTGATCAAGTATGCCTTGCATTCGCTTGTGTGTGTGTAAAAGCCGCATATGTTATGCGACTGGGCCGGTACGCTGTTTGTATGAAGGAAAAGCGTACGTGACGACAGGTTGTAGCTAAAGGCAGTGCCTTTACGGCACACCCCCAATTTTGTTGTCCGGGTGGAAATCGGGAGAAATTCGGGAGAATGGTTGCCCCGGGAGATTTTCAGGAGGGGCACTGAAATTCGTGAGTCTCCCGGGAAAATCGGGAGGGTTGGCAAGTATGTCCACAACTAGCCCCCGGGCCGTAATTTGACGTGGCCTGGTTTACATATTGTATTTTACCGGGAAAACAAAGTGTAACCAAATGACCGACCCAAAATAATATCTCCAAGCTCAGTTTTTAGTAGAGATGGGATTTATGGCTCTTTGAAGGGAGATAGATCTTTAAAAGAGCGACCGTCACATTTTTCGATTTTAGCACTATCGCTAGTCATGACTAGGGATGATGTTTGATAAGGAATTATCGAGTTCGAGCCTATTATCGAATCCTCTTATCGAACCGATTCCTTATAGATTCTCTTATCGAGTCCAGATAGGTTGTTGTATATGGGAAAAAAACACAATATTTGGTTTAACAAAAGCTCACTTTTATTATATAATAAAAAAATAAAATCTAATAAATAAATAAATATTGACTGTTACCCACCTAAAAAAATAAAAATAAAATAAAATAAATAAATATTGACTGTTGTTACCCAAAGTATATTAAGTGGGATTTTTTAGAGAAACAAATATATACAGTAACACAAAAACAACCTGTCTCTGTGATCACTATAGGTGTATAAATAATAATATAGTGTTAAATGAAATCAGTCCCTTGGGGACAAAACTGAAAATAATACAGCTCTACAAAAAGTGCACTTCTGCTGCTATTTGACATAACTGTTTGTTATGATGCTTTGACATTTTTGCACTTTATTTCTTTATTGAAAGAAAATTCTATGAAGAGAAAAGTTCTTTGCAAATGTGGTTACACTGCTAAAAAATGAAAAGTTAAAGCTAAAAAAAGAAATACACTTTATTGAGTTAACATTATTTCTTTATAGGGGGAAAAATGTTATGAGCGAGAGAATATAACAACTACACTACCCATCTTGCAACGGGAGTTACGAGCATGCGCGGTAGCCCCGAAAAGTGTTGCATGTTGCCACGCTGTGAAAGTAAACATCAAGAACTCAGCCAACACGCCTCGTCTGCATTATTTATAATTAGACAGACAACACATCTACAGTGTGATTTTGTTTTGTTTACAAGGAAAGAAAAACAAAAGTTAAAAAAGGGATTTATGTTGTATATATATGTATGTGCTGCGGTTGTTTTAAGAACGTTGCGACAGCTGTTGTAAAGGAGGTGCGTTGCTAGCCTGGTTGCTATGTTTCCGGTTGGTCGTAAAAGTGTTCGTCATGTGTTTTACCCTGCTAAAATCTCTCAGTAAAGTTATTCGATGGATGATAGCTTTTGTTTTGAACTTTATTACACCTTGGAGCACTTTTTCCTGCTTTCGCTATCTGCGCCTAATGACTGAGCTACGTGACGTCAATTCTTGTGATGTCCCACGGAGCATTTCTGGTCGGGACGGGATTCGAATAAAGAATCAACTCTTTTCCTTTACTATAGTGGTCTCGATAACGGGTACCGGTTCTCAAAAAGGGATTCGAGTCCGAGGACTCTGTTCTTTTCTTATCAAACAACCGGGAAAACCGGTTTCGAGTATCATCCCTAGTCATGACTACTGCTAATGAATGATTGGACTGCATGCTTGTGGAAGTTAAAGTACCAATGATTGTTACACACACACTAGGTGTGGTGAAATTTGTCCTCTCCCTTTGATCACCCCCTGGGAGGTGAGGGGAGCAGTGGGCAGCAGCGGTGCCGCGCCCGGGAATCATTTTTGGTGATTTAACCCCCAATTCCAACACTTAATGCTGAGTGCCAAGCAGGGAGGTAATGGGTCCCATTTTTATGTGGGATGGGACCCATTTTTATAGTCTTTGGTATGACTTGGCCGGGGTTTGAACTCACAACCTACCGATCTCAGGGCGGACACTCTAACCACTAAGCCACTGAGTAGGTCTGTACGCTCTGTACGCTTCCATGCCACAACTTGCCCAGCAGCGGTAATGCACACTCTCCAGGCTTGTGGAGGCGCCTTGCATGTCTGGATCTCTGCTCCCACTGTGTATACATTGCAATTTTTTGTGTATTTCATTACTAGTAACACTTCCTTATTTTTATTTTTTATTCGTACTGGTGGGAATTTGGTAGCCCCTGCTGGACCCACTACGGACTGGACTCTCACATTATTAACCGTATCCACTCAGCTTTCATTGCACCGGTTGCCCGGGGGCGGTGCCCACATCTGCGGTCCCCTCCAAGGTTTCTCACTGCGCCCAATGGGTTGAGTTTTGTCTTGCCCTGATGTGGGATCTGAAGTCGTTGTGGCTTGTGCAGCCCTTTGAGACATTTGTGATTAAGGGCTATATCAATTGACTGATTGATGATTGAAAATGAATCTGAATACATTTACCATTACACCCCTAGTATATTCCATATGGGTCTGAATACTTGTTAAATATAGTGACAAAGGGGGCAACACTTATCCTTCCTGCTACACATTCTTATTCTCTTGCAGACTAGGTGTTTATAGTTAGGCATGCCGCCTGATTAGCGCCGAATCTATTTGTAGCAGTTCAAATGTATTTGTAACGAGCTGCCAAATTAATGAAAGTACAGGAAACACAAACACGGCAAAAGCAGCATATTCTGAAAGTCATGTACAGAGTCTTAAATTGTGCACTTCCGTACTTACAGTACACTTAGTCCTTTGAGTGCATACGTGCGTTTGCACCAAAGGCTGAAAATGTATCTTGCATCACATAACTTGCATGAGTGAGGCCGGCTAGCTGCGCCCCCTTCCGGCATACCTTTACTTGCACCTACAAAAAATTTAGCGGACGGCAGAGCTGTGTTTGGTAGACTTTTTAGTACATATTTTCTGTGTTTGCCTTCCTGCCCTTCCTCTCCCTCGACTTGTTCAGGGGGCACACAACCCACCTTTGTGAGAATGTTCTCCCCCTCTGGTTTCAGAGCAATATGGACAGTAAAAGTGACCATTGTTTCAAAATGATTAGTTCCAGTTCCAACAACAATATGGATGTTGCTTGAGACGCCATTGTTTACACTTACTACACACAGGAAGTTAATACCTAGTCAACAAAAGCTGTTTTTGCTCACTGAGGAAAACACTGTCCTCCAGTGTTTCAGAACAAAATTGCAAGTCATGCGTCATCAAATGCAGAAGAGCTATAAATGAATCAAGAGACGGAAGGTGAAGTATGGCAAAATGCAGTGTAGTGTCAAAATGGTGAGAGAGCAGTGCTGGATGCCATCTTGGCTATGTAGCAAAAGGGTAAAAACTAATTTGAAATAATGACGACATAGGTAAATATTGCGATCATCATTATTCCAAGTACGGAGTGTTCAGTCGTACACAGGAGGGTTTCCTGATATAAATGGTAAAAAATTGTCGACCATAAAGTTTTTAATAATATTGTTATATCGTGATAATGCATGTAGATGACACATTCTAGCTGTGTCCTGCAAGTGTAACAGTGTCAAGTAAATGAACGTGTCCTCACCGCAATGTAACATTCTTGCTAGTGGCTAACGTCCCTCCACAGTGCAAAATAACTTCTAAGTCAGCAAATAAACTATGTTTCTTTAAAAGGATCATCAGTGTAGGTTGAGGAACAGCTAAACATACTACACTATACACTGTAGGAGGATACGCTAACAACAAGCTAAAACTCTTGAACAGAAATAAAGGTGGGTGGCTTAATGCAAATATCGACAGTAACGATTCCAAGTGTAGTATCAGCATATTGTCGATACTTCTGTGGTTGGATCAATATTTTCTATTCTCCAAAAACCTTCTGTCCTTTTTTATTATTGTTAACAAACTCAGGAAGTAAGTCTCTGGACACAAGAGTGATTTAAGGGCAAGTACCAAATTATTTAAATCAGAGCCAGTGGGAAGAAATCATTGAAATATTTAATTGATATTGTTACACCGCCATTCTGTGTTTTGTGTTATGTAATTGCAATCAAAAATGTAATCATTCAGTGATCTTGGCCATTTTAAGTATCAGTATTGTTGTGACCAATACTGCCCCTGTAACAACATGGTATTGGGTCGATACCACCCAAATGTTTAGTATCGCCCAAAACCAATATGATTCAGTTTAAGAGACTGTTCAAACTACAAGTGTTCACAAAGTACAAAGAAGAACAATTATGATGAACATCTTGAATCTTAAAAAAACAAAAAAAAAACAAAGATATAATGATTATTTATGTGTTTAGTATTTGTTTACTTATAAGTATACTTATGGTATGTTTATTCATTTATTATTTATTTATTCATCGTTCTGTTACAGAGAACAAGCAAATGGGTTTAAATTGCTATGATATGAAAAGAGGTAGAATTAAAGGCCTACTGAAACCCACTACTACCGACCACGCAGTCTGATAGTTTATATATCAATGATGAAATCTTAACATTGCAACACATGCCAATACGGCCGGGTTAACTTATAAAGTGACATTTAAAATTTCCCGGGAAATATCCGGCTGAAACGTCGCGGTATGATGACGTATGCGCGTGACGAAGTCAGAGTAACGGAAGTTATGGTACCCCGTAGAATCCAATACAAAAAGCTCTGTTTTCATTTCATAATTCCACAGTATTCTGGACATCTTTTGCAATTTGTTTAATGAACAATGAAGGCTGCAAAGAAGACAGTTGTAGGTGGGATCGGTGTATTAGCAGCGGACTACAGCAACACAACCAGGAGGACTTTGTTGGAGAGCAGACGCGCTGGCCACCGACCTCACCTTGACTTCCTACGTCTCCGGGCCGCCAAACGCATCGGGTGAAGTCCTTCGTCCTTCTGCCGATCGCTGGAACGCAGGTGAGCACGGGTGTTGATGAGCAGATGAGGGCTGGCTGGCGTAGGTGGAGAGCTAATGTTTTTAGCATAGCTCTGTGCGGTCCGGTTGCTAAGTTGCTAAGTTAGCTTCAATGGCGTCGTTAGCACAGCATTGTTAACCTTTGCCAGCCTGGAAAGCATTAACCGTGTATTTACATGTCCACGGTTTAATAGTATTGTTGATTTTCTATCTATCCTTCCAGTGAGGGGTTTATTTTTTTTGTTTCTATATGCAGTTAAACACGATGCTATCACGTTAGCTCGTAGCTAAAGCATTTCGCCGATGTATTGTCGTGGAGATAAAAGGCACTGAATGTCCATTTCGCGTTCTCGACTCTCATTTTCAAGAGGATATAGTATCCGAGGTGGTTTAAAATACAAATCCGTGATCCACAATAGAAAAAGGAGAGTGTGGAATCCAATGAGCCAGCTTGTACCTAAGTTACGGTCAGAGCGAAAAAAGATACGTCCATCACTGCCTCTCAAGTCCTTCACTGTAACGTTCCTCATCTACGAATCTTTCATCCTCGCTCAAATTAATGGGGTAATCGTCACTTTCTCGGTCCGAATCTCTCTCGCTCCATTGTAAACAATGGGGAATTGTGAGGAATACTAGCTCCTGTGACGTCACGCTACTTCCGGTACAGGCAAGGCTTTTTTTTTATCAGCGAGCAAAAGTTGCGAACTTTATCGTCAATTTTCTCTACTAAATCCTTTCAGCAAAAATATGGCAATATCGCGAAATGATCAAGTATGACACATAGAATGGATCTGCTATTCCCGTTTAAATTTAAAAAAAATCATTTCAGTAGGCCTTTAAATAAGCTTTGCTTCTTCCTACTCCTTTTCGGACCTGCCGTAAAGAAACAACTGGAAATATGTGATGCTTTACATTGTATCGTAAGCATTTTTTATTTATAGATCTGTATCTCTCTGGAATAACCTGCCTCGAATTCTCACCGGCATTGAAAGTAAACAGGTTTTTAAAAGGAAAGTAATATTTTATCTGGGTCTGTAAATTAGTTTGCTTGTTGATGATTTTTGTTTGGTTTGGTGTTGTGTAGTTATAATTATACGGTAATTAATATTACGTGACTGTAAATTGTTTGCTTGTTGATGCTTTTATTTGTTTCTGTATTGTGTAGTTATAATTATATGCTTTTACTTGTAATTGTATTGAGTTTGTGGACCCCAGGAAGACGAGTGGGTTGTTGTGGCAACCAGCTAATGGGGATCCTTAATAAAAATAAAAATAAAATCGAATGTTCGAAATAGACTGAACTGAAAACGAATGTAAAGTGTCCAAAAAAACCACAAGAATTAAATGCTTGCTACAGTTCAACAGAAGTGTAAATAAACCATGTTAAAACAGAAAGTAACCAGATATTAACAGTAAATTAGCAAGTAGATTAATAGCAATTTTAACAAAATAATATAACCGGAAATGACGCAATAGGTTAATACGTCAACAGTTAAATTAAACGCCTTGAAATCTGCTTTGAAATGGTTCTATTATCATTTACATAACAATTAATATATCGTGATATAAAAACGCTATCACTGGAGGCTGCAATATAGATTTTAGGCCATATCGCCCACCCTTAGTGCACAGTATTCCTAATGAAGTGTACTGATGGAACTACTTGATTAGAGTAGTTGCTTTTTGTTTGCTTTTAAAAAGATGGAAGTACTGTGGATAAAAGCGTTTTGGCTTTAAAAAAAAACCCTCTGCACAATCATTTCCATACAAAATGCTACTAACTTCAACTGAAAAGCCTAGTTTCTTCAATCCTCAATTGCACTTAACCGGTGACAGAACGGCATTGTAAGGTTATATCAACACACTGCATAATAGTGGTCTAAACTCAAACAATAGCTACAAGAGGGCATTACCTGTTTGCTGGACTAGAATTTGAAGCCTTAACAGGACGTGATGACTCCTGGTGATTGTTGCGGCTTTCGGTTGCAGATCTCAGATATATCAGTCCTGCAACGTGAATGAAGGTTTATGCAGTTACATATTTTCCACATTCAAATCAAATCATGGCACTAAAAGCACGATCCAGTGTGGTGACCACGGGCAACGTTTTTTTTTTGTCATGCATTTGTCTGTTCATCCTTCATATGTATACTGACCTGGATGTATTTGGATCTATGGACACACACCCCCGCCTCCCCCACCCCTTCTTCCCTTATGCTGCGTGATACACTCCAAAGGTCAAAGTCACAGGAATGCTTCAATGACAGACAGCGGAGCCAACACCTTGTCTCTCACTCGTACTAAGTTTGACACTGAAAAGTTTGGTAGCAGCAGCGCTTAGTAAATCAATAATTACATGGACGAGTTGTGCAAAATTATTTCAAACATGTTTTAGTTGGCGTTGCAGATATGGAACCGAATTAGCAAAAGAGAAGAGGGATATAAATGTTTTCAGACTTTGAACCGGCATACTGAAAGTGCCATATGTGTAAAGTACAATGTCCTCTACCCGCTAGTATGCATCAAATAAGTGCACTTAAAAGTATTTTAGAGCTTTGGACATGCTGCCGTTGTGCAGCCAAGAACAGGCACCCAGGGGTGACCTTGCCTACTGATCTCCAACCGGTGAAAAGGTTAATTGCCAAAGTGGATTACGCCGTCAGATCAGTGATCTCAATCCTGGGGCCCGCAGCAGCCTCGGTTACTTCCAGAGGTCAGTGTGTTAAGGCAGGGACTGAGGGAAGAAGTCAGGAAATATTTATCACAGCAATGAAGAAGAAGTAGTTTTGGTCTGCTGCGACTTACTCAATGTTTGCAAATGTTTTGTGGAGGTTCATAAAAGACTGGGGGGCTTGGTCGTGTAACTTTAATACCGCTGATGACGTCTGCAAGTGGTCCTTTGAGCATGGGCATAAACAAGAGGTGCGGGGCCAGTAAATAATGGGCGAAAACGACTACACTAAATGATGAATTCTCCTGCGGCTTATGCACCCTACCCCCAATAACGTGAACAGCCACTCTGCTTCAGCGTGCATACAAACCAAGCGACAACCGACAAGACATGCATAAACTGACGAACACCCGCAAATATTCATATTATTGTGCTATTAAGAAACCCCGCACGTTTGTGGTGACACCTACCGGGTCGCGTTGTCTTAATCTGGAGCCAGGCAGGTCTCTGGGACTGGCAGGTCCACCGTGGGTGTTTTTTTTTTTTGTAGCAGTTTAACAGCGCTGTCCGAGCAATGTCACGTTTCTTTACACCTCACGGCGACTTTACCGGGAAGTATGTGATGACAGCAATCGACGACATACCGTCTTCTTCTCCTGCTTGCTTCCAGACACTGGTGGTGGCGATAAAAAAAAAATTTCGCCTTCGACTACCACCACTCGAGCTGTTTCTAATAGTCGAGTTCAAGATATTGAAATACAACTTCCGGTTGTGTATGATTTTCACAATAAAACACCGCCGGCCGTTGTAGCTAAATCTTACGCACACTTCTCAGGTTGTAAACCACTCTAAAATAAAATAGGCAATTTGAATGTAAAATATGACAACTTCACATCTGCGTACTTTAGCAGGTGAGGGTTTAATCTGATTTTGATATGAATTACTGTTTTATTTTGACGTTGTACGATTCCGGTGTTGCTAGTTTTACTCGCAAACTTGCTGGCGGCTCAGTGACGTCAGCCTCTGTCCCGTGCCTTGGCTCCTCCCGCTGTCCAATTTGCGTCTGCTTTCTCCGTGACGTCAGTGCGTATCGTCCAAAAGCGTCATCAACTTCATAACGGGGGCAAAGAGTAAGTATTACAAAAATAGAATAGTTAACTTTCAGGTGAGTTTGCCACATGTGCACGTGCACTATCCGCATATCTTAATTTACATAAAGTCAGTTTACTCATTGTAACTCATCATAATGCCAAACAATATTGTGCTTTTTTTCATGAAATAATCATAATCTATGTGGGAGTGCTGAAAAGAGAAAGCGAGAGAGACAGAGAGAGAGAGGAAAAAAGCAAGCACACCTCTATAGAAAATGTGGTCATGCTTTTTGGTCTTGTGTCCAATGGCCTACCTCACCTCAGTGAGGGAGCTAAAACACACCATATGTAACACTTACCCAAAATGCAACTGTGCAGCATACAATGACGTTGTGCCAACTCTCTATTTTAAAAACAAGAAGACATTACATGAGAGTTGTATTAATAAAGATAATTGGCATTGCATTTGTTTATATTGAGCTGATATTGTGCCTGCACTAATTAACCCTCCACCCCCATAGAGCAGTGTAAAAAGGTGCGCCTAGCGGTGGTCAGGCATGAAACGGTGCTGTGGGTGCAGGTTGGCCGAGGAGGGGGGGGGGGGGGGGACTGACGGCAGTGTCATTGCGACCTTGAAGCAAGGTCATGAAGTCTGCTGCAGACACTGCGATTCTGTGGGACTGCATCATGCTGGTGCAGTGTGCGTTATTAACCTGACTGTGCATAGGTAGGATTTAGAACTTTGAATTAGCATATAAATCAAACAATACAATTTACTGTTACATGCGCTCATGCATTGCAAGATTTATCTACATGTCATGGGACATGCTTGAACTAACTATATTGAATGGTGGTTCAAACAAACAGTGAATGCCAGCTAGGGGTCACTGGGGTGCTTGTTACAGCAGGTCCTGACCTGAGACAAGTGTCAGCTGATAGAATACATAAATACCAAGAAGCCTTTGTGTTTGATGTACAGGAAAAGCACATTACTGCATCATTGAGTCACTGGTAAGACGTCTGCTCCATAACGGTTTGATGACTAGGTTAGTAGGATGCACACTTTGCAGCTCTTTATAACCAAAATGCATAGAAATATTCTAAACATAAGATGAATTACAACAGTTACGGTGTTTGAAGGGGACCAACAATGATTTTAACTACACAGTCAAAACATTTCCTGGTGATCTTTATTAGTGGTTCTTAAACCTTTTTCATCAAGTACCACCTCAGAAAATACTCTCCAAACACCACCCCTAATGACCAACATTAAAATACAGTAGCGTAGTGGGCCTAAGTATTCATTAAAAACAAGGCAGAATAATATATAATAATATATCATTGGCCACTGTAACATTAAGACACAGTTTAAACAGTAACACTGTTTGAATATAAGTGAAGTGAATTATATTTATATAGAGCTTTTTCTCTAGTGACTCAAAGCGCTTTACATAGTGAAACACAATATCTAAGTTACATTTAAACCAGTGTGGGTGGCACTGGGAGCAGGTGGGTAAAGTGTCTTGCCCAAGGACACAACGGCAGCGACTAGGATGGCGGAAGTGGGGATCGAACCTGAAACCCTCAAGTTGCTGTCACGGCCGCTCTACCAACCGAGCTATACCGCCCCAACAATATAGAAAAATAAAACACTGTAGTTAAATCTTGTGAGTCTTCGGTGTACCACTAGATGGAGCCCCGGTTTGAAAATCGCTGGTCTAGATCAGTGGTCCCCAACCACCGGGCCGCGGCCCGGTACCGGTCCGCGGACCGATTGGTACCGGGCCGCACAAGAAATGTAAAAAAAAAAAAAATACTTTTTTTTTTTTATTGAAATCAACATAAAAAACACAATATATACATTATATATCAATATAGATCAATACAGTCTGCAGGGATACAGTCCGTAAGCACACATGATTGTATTTATTTATGTAAAAAAAAAAAGTTTTTTTTTTTTAAATACACCCCCCCCCCCCCACCCACCCCCACCCCCTTATCTTACCTTTTTTGTGTTTCCCCTTGACTTGAAGCAAAGGGGAGAGAGCTTCGAATATTGCGAATTCACATCATGGCATATTTTTTGGAGATATTTTTTAATTTTTTTAGGACTATATTCTAAAAAAAAATTCTACATTTTCAATAATAAAAATTAATAAATAAACATATCAATACTACAGTAGTATTGGCCACTAGATGATACCAAACCAATCAGAGTGCACTGTTTAGTATCATGGTCACTGATTGGCTCAGCCTGGGGCAGTATTGCTATATTGGATTCAATGAATGTAAAGGTGACTAAAGGGTGTTATTTAATATTTAGAGGGCTCTCATCTAGTTGAACAAATATATACAGATGGTCATGAACAGTTTTTTTTTTTTGATATTCAAATATAATCCTTTTAATTAATGATTCCTACTTCGTGGAGTGTCATTTATCACGGTCCCAACCAATTGACAGCGATAAACGATGGACAACTGTATCCAACATTGTAACATTTATAAGTCAGAAAAGACAACATTCATCATAAGTCCCCTTTAATTAGCTAACATCAGTCCATAATGACTGACACCATATATTAGAGATTGATTCAATCTATAGCTGAAGGCAGAGATTGTTTACACATTGGAATTCTAAATTAAATGTGACAATGTGGATTTTGTCAGACTGAGGGAAGTCTTATGGTACAAATGAAGAGTCCAAATCATCCCTCTGCTGGCAGCAGCAGGAAAAGAGCAGCAGCCGACTTCATGACATTCACAGGGAAGTGCGAGTATGCTTGTGTGTGTGTGTGTGTGTTTGTATGTGTGTGTGCGTGTGTGCGTGCCTGCGTGTGTGTGTACGAGTATGTGTGTGCATGTGTGTGTCCTCCAGTAAAAGGTCACCCACTGCCAGTGCACATCATCACAGCCTGCTGACTTCCTGATTGTCATGCCAGAAGGCTGCCTGTCATCTTTATACATGGTACAGTAAACTGTTCATTTGCCATGGGAGGAGGGCGGGGCCTGTTAATGCTCACTTGCTTTTCTACTCGTCATGCATGTGCTCATGCAACAACACCCTGTATAACAAACATAGCAGCACAATATAGATCACATTTCACATTAGTTACTCGTTGAATGCACATGTGCATTCAACGAGTAACTAAACGTAACTAAAGTAACTAAACGTGTATAAGCAGGTCAAAGTGTGCAGACCTGAGATGCGTTTGAGATGTATGAATATCATTGATTTTCAATAGGACTTGAAAATATGACATGGAAACACAATGCATCATGGGTCTTACTATGAGGTTTATGAGAGTGTTTCAGTTGTGTGTGTGAGAGAAAAGCATTTCAGTTGTTTATGTGAGAGCATTTCATTAGTGTGTATAAGAGCGTTTCAGTAGTGTGTATGAGAATGTTTCAGTAGTGTGTATGAGAGTGTTTCAGTAATGTGTATGAGAGTGTTTCAGTAGTGTGTGTGAGAGAAAAACATTTCAGTTGTTTATGTGAGGGCATTTCAGCAGTGTGTATAAGAGCGTTTCAGTAGTGTGGATGAGAGTGTTTCAGTAGTGTGTGTGAGAGAAAAACATTTCAGTTGTTTATGTGAGAGCATTTCATTAGTGTGTATAAGAGCGTTTCAGTAGTGTGGATGAGAGTGTTTCAGTAGTGTGTGAGAGAAAAACATTTCAGTTGTTTATGTGAGAGCATTTCATTAGTGTGTATAAGAGCGTTTCAGTAGTGTGGATGAGAGTGTTTCAGTAGGGTGTGTGAGAGAAAAACATTTCAGTTGTTTATGTGAGAGCATTTCATTAGTGTGTATAAGAGCGTTTCAGTGGTGTGTATAAGAGGGTTTGACTAGTGTGTGTGAGAGAAAAACATTTCAGTTGTTTATGTGAAAGCATTTCAGTAGTGTGTATAAGAGCGTTTCAGTAGTGTGCATGAGCGTGTGTCAGTAGTGTGTGTGAGAGAAAAAAATTTCAGTTGTTTGTGTGAGAGCATTTCAATAGTGTGTATAAGAGGTATTCTGAATAATGTCCCTAACGGCCCCTCATATCTTACTGCATCGGTATAGCAATCTTTACATTGGGTTGAATGCAAGACTTCTAAAGTCCTAAAATTGTGGGGGGGTTTTAACAAGTTCCAAATATGTCACAAACGTGCGGAATCAATAACTGCGTGAATGGTTGTCATGATCGCTTCAGGAAAAAAGGATTTGGTGAGATTTGTCCAATTTCCAACAGCTTAGTGAGAAAATAAAGAGATGATGAATAGTCCGGATAGCAACTGTGAGATGATCAAACCGGCCATCACTCTCGTAAGTTTGAATCAATGCCTGTTTTATTCTGTTGCACACATAGCATTTAGTAGGCTGTTATCGTTAGCTAAGCTAAGTTAACTGTGGGTTAGGAACAACGTACAGTATTTGGGTAAAAAAGCAATACCCCCATTCATAGATCAATAACTGATAGGATTTTAAATATTTCCCACATTAATGGACAGTGTATTTCAGACTTAAAATATATTTAGTTTGAAACAAATTTCTCCTGGAGACACCACACAGTGACTAGTCCTGTTGACTTAATACCTTCTGAAAGAACAACACTCTTCTCTTTCTGATGTAAAATTTAGAGGTCCTGCAAACAACCAAAGTTGGTTTGTCCGTGAGCATTTACCGACTTGGCATTCAGAAATGTTTGGCCTGTAAAAAAACGGACTCCGTTGATAACCGAAATACAGGACACGTTAAGGCAGCCTGCTCAAATCGGATGTGCTCATATGGATCAATTCCACCAATTTTACTTAATTTGTAAGGTGGCGAGCCGTTTAGAATAAGGTCCAATTTGTTTTAACATTTTTTTTTCCTCCAATCTTTTTTTAATCCAGTTTGTTTTTCTCTCTCACTGTACCGCTAGTTGAGTACAGCCATGTCAAAAAAAAACTTTGTCCGGGGACAATGAGTACCCAGCCTCCACAATGCATTGCCAAATCACCTGCCTTTTCAAGCCCAATAAGAGGGGGGTGTCCAAAGTGTGGCCTGGGGGCCAATGACTACATTGCTAACGATGTATTGCGCTTGAAAAAAAGTTTATTACTCTACAATAACATTACCAATTATAAAAGCCCAACAACACATCGTATTCGTTATATGTTTTTTAGTGTAACAAAAAATAGTCAGAAGTGCTGATAATTGATATTAGAGAAACTTATATTATTGTATACACTCAAAGCAGCAATCTTTGAAATCCAACTTTGCGGTGAGGACTCTACGACTTTCCGAGTATAAGTCTAACCTCGTAAGGCCTACCCGTTAAAACTTCTGACTACGAACTCGGTATTTCCAACTTCTCAGTACAAATGGAACACACCACATACAGTATAGGTGCATGGACTTTGTGTGCAAATAAAGGTAAGACCACAAAAAAATCACATCAAGAAGTAAGTCTATTTGAAAAATGTTTTAACTTGAATACTAAATCAACACTAAATCGAATGAGAAAAAAAGCAAGTAGTTTTCATTATACAACGCTTTGTATTGCATTGCCTTAAACCGGGGGTCACCAACCCGCGGCTCTATAGTCCCTGGAGCATTTTTAAAAAAGGATTGAAAATGGAAAAAGATGGGGGGAAAACGTTTTTTTTTGTTTTAGTATGTTTTTTTTTTTTTTAGGACAAACATGACACAAAACTTCCCAATTGTTAGAAAGCCCACTGTTTAATATGTTTGTGTATGCTTCACTGATGAGAGTATTTGGTGAACATCGTTTTGTCCTACTAATTTTGGCGCTTCTTGAACTCACCATAGTGTGGACTGTGATGCAACAGTTTATTTACATGTAAAATCTTCCACTCCTTTGTCTCATTTTGTCCACCAAACCTTTTATGCTGTGTGTGAATGCAGAAAGGTGAGTGTAGAGGTCTTACTCTACCGGGTTCTCTGGACCACCCAAAATAGACATTACAGCCGTGTCCATATTCGCTGTGTCCATATTTTTCAATAATTGGTGCTTTTCAGCCATGTGTCAGTTTCTCCACCATCAACGACCTTTCTCCTTCCCGACCGCTGCCTTTTCCAGAGCGGCAGGTCATCAGACAACCACTCACAGCTGTGTCATCTACGCACCTGCCGCTAATCTCGAAGCCGGTCCTGACCCGCCCGCTTCTCCGCAGGCCCGCAGGACACGCCCCACCACATACCTCCACCGCCAGACTCAGGCCGGGACACCGTCCGGCCGCGCCTACTCCCCTCTCACCCCCCGTGAAGGAGCGGGAAAGGAAGTCGGCCACGGCCATCTGTGCACCCAGTTTGTGGATCACTCTAAAATTGTAGGGTTGTAACGCTAGATACCAACGGGTGATCCGCGCGTTGGCATCTTTCATGCGGTGGAGTCACTGAAGGGGTTTGTGGTCCGAGCAGAGGCCGAATGAGTACTTAGATACGGCTTTTCATTTTTTGCGGCTCCATATAAATTAGTTTTTTGTATTTTTGGTCCAATATGGCTCTTTCAACGTTTTGGGTTGCCGACCCCTGCTTTAAACGGTAACTCCCGGTAAAATGGCCGCCACGCAAGCACGTCGCGTAGCATGGCTGCCTCAGCGCGCCGTCAAATCTGGTTATCTCTATGGCCGAAAGGACCTAGAGCCGCGTACCACCGCTAGCCGCTCTAGAAGGAGACGAAGCTGCAGGCGACAGAAGCGCGAATGTAGCGTTTGCATGACAACCAGGTTAAAGGCCAGCTCAACTTATCGTTCATAATCAATTATTAGTGGCGATCAACTAAACATTTTGACCATTTAAAATGCGTTAAATAAGTTTAAGGCATATTAAGGGCTGAGAGTTACAAAAGTCTTGTCCATTATTTGCTTTTCTGCAAGGATGTAATATATTCTGTTCAAACTGCTGATTTTTTCCCCAACACAAAAGTGAGTTCAATATATTCAACAACACATTTTGACCTACATTGAAATTATTTAGCATGTTTGAAAATCTGAAGGATATTTTTTTTGATACCTCTGTTCTTGGATAAACTGTCTACTTAGAAAAATACATGATTATGTCACGCTTGATTCTTTTTTTTTTTAATGTGTTACCCATTGCAGACATGTTACTTCCTGTCATTGTGTTTTCTGTTGTGTATCACCTGTCTGCAATCATCAACCCTCATGTGATATCCAGCCTGTGGGATCCCATTCACTCTCGTGTATGTTGAACACATTTCTTCTTTCAGCCTTTTTTTGCGATTGCTTTTAGCAATTGTTTGCTCGTTTCTGACTTCCTATATTTCATAATAAATCTATCACTGCATGGTGCTGAGTCAGACTTTTGAGTCCTCTACAGCAGTGGTTCTCAAATGGGGGTACGTGTACCCCTGGGGGTACTTGAAGGTATGCCAAGGGGTACGTGAGATTTTTTTAAAATATTCTAAAAATAGCAACAATTCAAAAATCCTTTATAAATATATTTATTGAATAATACTTCAACAAAATATGAATGTAAGTTCATAAACTGAACATCAAATCAAGTAGGCTATTCCATTCATTACAATGCAACAATGCAATATTCAGTGTTGACAGCTAGATTTTTTGTGGACATGTTCCATAAATATTGATGTTAAAGATTTCTTTTTTTGTGAAGAAATGTTTAGAATTAAGTTCATGAATCCAGATGGATCTCTATTACAATCCCCAAAGAGGGCACTTTAAGTTGATGATTACTTCTATGTGTAGAAATCTTTATTTATAATTGAATCACTTGTTTATTTTTCAACAAGTTTTTAGTTATTTTTATATCTTTTTTTCCAAATAGTTCAAGAAAGACCACTACAAATGAGCAATATTTTGCACTGTTATACAATTTAATAAACCAGAAACTGATGACATAGTGCTGTATTTTACTTATTTAACTCTTTTTTTTAACCAAAAATGCTTTGCTCTGATTAGGGGGTACTTGAATTTTAAAAAAATTCACAGGGGGTACATCACTGAAAAAAGGTTGAGAACCACTGCTCTACAGCATGCATGAGTGTTTCTTGTCGGTATGTGTGCTATTCCAGTCTTGCAGCCTGAGCCTAAATGTGTCCTCACCAGCATGCACCATGTAGACAGATGTATTGGGACACCTGCATCCATAGGAAGTAATAATAGGATTAAATATGAGGTCAAAAGTCACAAACAATGTATGTCCTAGTTCATCCTGAAGGTGTTTAAAGTGCAATGTTCCTTCTCACCAAATTCCCCCAAGCATGCCTTTGACGAACCAGGAACTATGGAACAGTCATGCTGGAACATGACTCCAAAACTGCTCCCACCTACAAAAGTCTTAGTAAAAGGAAGAATTAAAACCAATTGTCAAATGTTGTGCAAGAGTTCTGTAAAACTGGAAATTTGAGTTCACCAACCCAGATAGCATCAATTAACATAAGCGTGTGTTTGTAATGTTTACAGTGTCAGCTAGAGCACAACATTAATCAGCAATGTCATCATGCACTTTGTTTACACAGTAAACAATGCAGTCTCTTTGTGGTTGCTTCTCCCTGCTTCCGGAAGGTGCGGCTGATAAGGATAACCATTGCACCTTCATATTTATATGTGGGAGGAGCAGCTTTCTATTCAGGCTTCCTACATTGGGGGCCCCTAAGCAAACCCATTACAAGGTTTGTTCACTTTTTTAATGTATGTGAAACCATTTTTAGACTTTTTCAAAATCAAACTGGAAATTGATTTAATGCATGTTTTGACCACATGCACATGACCTTTTTCTCCATCAAATAATACATTGTTTTTATATTGTATTATTATTTATACATAGTGCAACTGTTTAGTGTACAAAATGTTCATGTGTTCATAATGGGTGCTCAGAAAAATCTATTCGATTTTTATTTAATTCCGATTCTAAATCGATACATAATTTTCGAGAATCTTTTGGTTTAAACTTATTGTATGTGTATATCTTCTCAATTACTTTGTAAATGTCTATCTTGTATTGTGAAGCCGTAGGGATTGGGTTGGAGTTGCTATATATTATTTTATTAAATTAATTAACATTTTGTGTTTATTGTAAATACGATTAAAAAAAAAACGTTTTTAAAATGACATTTATTAGGCCTACATTATAAGTCGTACGTCAGCAGCCAATAGGATTTTTTTGTAACCTGTAACCGGTTTCGATAAGGTTTTATTAGAATTCATATTCCAAATAATATATTACAAGGATCATGTTTAATCGAAAATTGATTCTGAATCAAATTGTCACCCAATAATTAAAATCGAATCGTGAGGTGCCCAAAGATTCCCACCTCTAATGTGTATAGTTGTGTTTATTATCTGTTACTCATTTTTAGTGTATCACTGTTTGTTATTACATTTTACATTTGTTACTGTATGTATAATCTGAACAGCAAGCCATAGAATCTCCCAATTGTGGGATAAATTAAGTCTATCCTAACCTGTAGTGCAAGGCAATTTTTGGACAAAGTTCAACGTCCAAAAGCAGAATTTTTCATTGGGTTTGGAAGTTCTGAGAGTATTAGATTGTGCAATATATTAGTTCTAATGTTCAAGTAATTGACAATTTTGCTTGACAATATGCCAGTTTGCCTCCAATCTAAAGCATATTTTGGAAAGGAAATGACTTTTATTTGAAGCGAGAAAAATAATTTGTAACTTTAGAAAATGACTGATGGTCAACTTTTAAGACCTTTGTAAGATATAATAACATTTTTGTGTCTTCTTTTTTTGGGTCAGACTGTAACAAATTTATGGGGGTTTTAGTGAGAACGTTACGGGAATTTTTCATTATATTCTTATCCGTGTCGGAGAAGAAAGGGGCTAGGAATACATTTGCAGTAAAATTTCATGTGAAATCATTCATTAATTTACATTCATATGCGTTTCTGTATAACAACTGCCTATGTTGAAAGTTCTACACTTCGAGATAACTTCTGTTGTAAAATTGACTTAATTTGAACAACACTGCTTGCATTTTCTGTCTTTATTATTTACATGTACGAGGTCTGGGGATATTACTGAATAAGGCAATCAAAATGCAAGTATTGTCATAGAAAATGTTGTTAAACACCCAAAAAAGTACACAGAGATTTGTTTGCAGGCAATTATCTCAGGTCAGCACCACCAAATTAGCTGCGGTATGACTTTTTGGTTTGTCCTTCTTGATTTTTTTAAAAATTGTTTCTGCATGATCTTGGAGGACTTCATGATAATTGAATACAGTGCATAAATAAATATGATCAAATGTGAATATTCTCTCTTAGCCCAGTAGAGAGCAGCAATGCCTCAGACAAACGCAGGTGCATACGAGACATAACAGTCATCAATCACAAGATTAAGACATACACTACCGTTCAAAAGTTTGGGGTCACATTGAAATGTCCTTATTTTTGAAGGAAAAGCACTGTACTTTTCAATGAAGATAACTTTAAACTAGTCTTAACTTTAAAGAAATACACTCTATACATTGCTAATGTGGTAAATGACTATTGTAGCTGCAAATGTCTGGTTTTTGGTGCAATATCTACATAGGTGTATAGAGGCCCATTTCCAGCAACTATCAATCCAGTGTTCTAATAGTACAACGTGTTTGCTCATTGGCTCAGAAGGCTAATTGATGATTAGAAAACCCTTGTGCAATCATGTTCACACATCTGAAAACAGTTTAGCTCGTTACAGAAGCTACAAAACTGACCTTCCTTTGAGCAGATTGAGTTTCTGGAGCATCACATTTGTGGGGTCAATTAAACGCTCAAAATGGCCAGAAAAAGAGAACTTTCATCTGAAACTCGACAGTCTATTCTTGTTCTTAGAAATGAAGGCTATTCCACAAAATTGTTTGGGTCACCCCAAACTTTTGAACGGTAGTGTACGTGCTAAAGTAAGAACATTATCTGCAAACCATATAAGGCCCACACTTGTGCCACATTTCCATTCCATGTGCCTGTAAATATACCATTTTCACAAATAGCTTGCTATATTAATCATTCTTGTCTATATTTTTTGCCGATTTGTCCAACGAAGGGGATTTTTTTTCTGCTGATTCATTTCCTGTGCTAACACTGCATCAAACCTGAGGTTTTGGCGGCGCCAGTACATTCTGAACCGGTTTTGCTGTTCCGTTGTGCTCCTGTTTGTTAAGACTGGACCGTTTGATTCTGTCACTTTTGGGGCTTCTTTGCAGGACTGGCCTCCTATTGTGTTTCCTCTTGACTGAACGGGTGCGTTTCGGACTAATTTGAGGATCTGTGTGTATTTTACCACTCTGAGCATCTGATGACTCATCAATGAAGGCTAGGTTCTCCCCAAAATAGTCCAGAGGTTGAGAAAAGTGGGGGTCCTTCTTTACTTCAGGGACCTGCTCTGTTTGCGTTGGTTCTTCCGACTCTGTTTCAGACTCGGACTCGGACGTGTAAGATGTGTATGATTCCGAATCGGTTTCGCTTTCATTTTGGTCTCCTTCCCCGTCAGGAGCTCCAGGAGCGGAGCCACCGTGGCCGTGGCTGCGAGCACCATGGCGCCGCCTTCGCCGACGCCGTCTGAAGGGATCATCAATTTTTCCTGCGATGCGAAAATCTATATTCTGGATGTTCTGAGTCCAGTCGGTGGCGTGAGCTCGTAGCTCCTCCATCTAGCACAGAGAATGCAAACTCACCAATGATGCAATACAGATAAATGACAAGAAAGGGGGAAGAAGTACCTCAGCTCTTGTTTTCTTGGATAAAACTCGAAGCCAATTCCCAATCATTGACAGGACGGATGCAAAGTAGGCAAGACCTAGCAAGATCCAGAACCACACCAGAGGCTTGTACCAGTGGTCACTGCCCTCCAGTCCCGAATCCCCTTTAAGAGTATGAGTTTACGTCAACACTTCCATACATGTGCTGCAAATCAAAATTTAGGACAGAAGACACCAATACAGCGGATAAAATAAAAACTTCATCTTTCATACCAAAAAAAAAAAAAAGATTTACTGGGAAATTTAAAACAAGTGAAAGCGAAATTAATCCTTGAATGTTTATGGCTCCTCCTCTCTGAGCTGCCACCTTATCGTGGTAGAGGAGTTTGCGTGTCCCAATGATCCTAGGAACTATGTTGTCACAGGGCTTCTTAGCTCCATTGTAGTGTCTCCCAAGACAAACAGGTCCTAGGTGAGGGACCAGAAAAAAAGCAACTCACCTTCATGTAAAAGATAAAAACGAGGACTCAGATTTCCCTCACCAGGACACGGATCACCGGAGCCCCCCTCTGGAGCCAGGCATGGAGGTGGGGCTCGATAGCAAGCGCCTGGTGGCCGGGCCTTTCCCCATGGGGCCCGGCCGGCACTGCCCGAAGAGGCAACATGGGTGCCTCCCCCAATGGGCTCACCTCTCATGGGAGGGGGCATAGAGGCTAGGGTCTGTGTGAGCTGGGCGGCGGCCAAAGTTAGGGCCCTTGGCGGTTCGATCCTCGGCTACAGATACTAGCTTTGAAGAAGCTAGAAGTTCCGTGTGGTTATTGTCGGACTCACTTCGACGCACAGCAAGGGCTCTGGAACCAGTCCTCTTGAGAGGAGCTGGACTCTCTTCCACTCTGGCGTTGCAACCAGCCAGAGGCGATGGGCTGGGGTGTCAATTATTGTTGCTCCGCGGCTCAGAGCCTGCACATTGGAGTTTAACCCAGTGGACGAGAGGATAGCTTCCCTCCGCCTTAGGGTGGGGGGACGTGTCTTAACTATTGTTTGCGCTTATGCACCGTACAGTGACTCAGAGTATCCGCTCTTTTTGGATTCCCTCGAGGGAGTACTGGAGTGTGCTCTCTCAGATGATTCCCTTGTTCTGCTGGGTGACTTCAACGCTCACATTGGCAACGACAGTCAAACCCGGAGAGGCGTGATTGGGAGGAATGGCTGCCCGGATCTGAACCCAAGTGGTGTTTTGTTATTGGACTTTTGTGCTCGTCACAGATTATCCATAACAAACAACATGTTCAAACATAAAGGTGTCCAAATGTGCACTTGGCACCAGGATACCCTGGACCGCAGTCAATGATCAATTTTGTGGTTGTGTCATTGGATTTGCGGTCTCTTGTTTTGGACACTCGGGTGAAGAGAGGGGCGGAGCTTTCTACCGATCACCACCTGGTGGTGAGTTGGCTCCAATGGTGGGGTAGGATGCCGGACAGACCTGGCAGGCCCATACGCAATGTAAGGGGCTGTTGGGAATTTCTAGCAGAGTCTCCCGTCAGAGAAAGTTTCAATTAACACCTCTGGAAGAACTTTGAACATGTCACGTGCGAGGCGCTGGACATTGAGTCCGAGTGGACCATGTTCCGTACCTCTATTGTCAAGGTGGCCAATCAGAGCTGTGGCCTCAAGGTGGTTGGTGTCTGTCTGGGCGGTAATTCCAGAACCCATCAAGCCGTCAAGCTGAAGAAAGAGTCCTATTGGCTCCTTTTGGCTCATGGAACCCCAGAGGCAGCGGACAGGTACGGACAGGCCAAATGGCACGCAGCTTTGGCAGTCGCAGAGGCAAAAAACTCAGACATAGGAGGAGTACGGGGAAGCCATGGAAAACGGCTTTGAAGTGATTCTGGACCACCATCCGCCACCTCAGGAGGGGAAAGCAGTGTACTGTTAACACTGTGTATAGCGGGGCTGGTGTGTTGCTGACCTTGACTCAGTATGTTGTGGATCGATGGAGGGAATACTTCAAAGACCTCATCGATCCCACCTACATGTCTTCCTATGAAAAAGCAGTGCCTGGGGAATCTGTGGCGGGCTCTTCTATTTCTGGGGCTGGGGTTACTGAGGTAGTTAAAAAGTTCCTTGGTGGTCCTTAAGGCTTTGGATGCCACGGGGCTGTTTTGGTTGATAAAACTCTGCAACATTGTCATGGAATAGATATGGTAACGATAAAAAAGGTTATAGAAGACATTTCAGAACCTCTGACATATATCACCAATGTATCATTTTTAACCGGAAAATTCCCAGATAAAATGAAAATTGCAAAAGTCGTACCGATCTATAAGAATGGAGACGTACACCAGTTTACTAACTACAGACCAGTTTCATTACCTCCACAATTCTCCAAGATCATGGAAAAATTATTCAATAGTCGATTAGATTTATTTATTAACAAAAGTGGGACGCTTGTGGAGAACCAATATGGATTTCGAGCAAATATCTCAACATCAATACCATTAATTAAAATAACAGAGGAAATTACCAATGCAATAGATGGTAAAGAATGTGCGGCAGCAGTATTCATGGACTTAACAAAAGCATTTGATACAATTAATCATGATATTTTAATACAAAAATTAGAACGATATGGCATCAGAGGTTTGGTATTGAACTGGGTAAGAAGCTATTTAACCAACAGGAAGCAATATGTGAAGATGGGTGAAAATATGTCAACACGGCTAGATATATCCTGTGGTGTGCCGCAGGGATCAATACTGGGACCAAAATTGTTTAATCTTTATATAAACGACATTTGTAAAGTTACAAAGGACTTAAAGTTAGTTTTATTTGCAGATGATACAACTGCTTTCTGTTCAGGAGAGAACACACAGAAGATAATACAAATAATAACAGAAGAAATGAACAAATTAAAAAGATGGTTTGACAAAAACAGACTATCTTTGAATCTCAGTAAAACTAAAATAATGCTATTTGGTAATAGTAGGAAAGAGCATCATACGCAAATACAAATAGACGGAGTAGACATCGAAAGGGTAAAAGAAACCAGATTTTTGGGAGTATTAATAGATGATAAAATGAACTGGAAATCTCATATACAAAACATACAACATAAGGTAGCAAAAAACATTTCAATAATGAATAAAACAAAACACGTCCTGGGCCAAAAATCACTTCATATTCTCTACTGCTCACTAGTGTTACCATATCTGACTTATTGTGCAGAAATATGGGGAAATAACTACAAATGTGCGCTACATTCGTTAACCATGTTACAAAAAAGATCAGTTAGAATAATACATAATGTTGGATATAGAGAACATACAAACCCTTTATTTATTAAGTCAAAAATATTAAAGTTTGGTGATTTGGTAAAATTGCAAACAGCTAAAATGATGTACAAAGCAATCTATAACCTGCTACCAAAGAATGTACAACATTTCTTCTCAACTAAAGAGGAGAAATATAACCTTAGAGGAAAAAATAATTTAAAACATTTATATGCACATACAACACTTAAAACTTTTAGCATAACAGTATGTGGAATTAAATTATGGAATGGATTAAGTAAAGAAGTTAAAAATTGTACTGACGTGATCCAGTTTAAGAGGTTGTTTAAATTAATAGTGCTTACAAAGTACAAAGAAGAAGAATTATGAGAAAAACTTCCAACCTTATTGAAAATATTCTTCATCTCAGTATGTTAATAATGACTGAATTAATTAATTACATATTACAAACTGTTGTATATACTAATTCATAGATGTTATTTTATTATATAAAAAGGTCAGTAAATGATTTGATATAATTGTAAATGCTTTGAAGTGGGAAAGGGGTAGGATTAAATAAGCTTTGCTTCTTCCTACTCCTTTTCGGGCATGATGTAAATGAAATGATATGAAATTGTGTGATGTATTATGATGTAAATGTGTTCATGTTCGAAATAAACTAAAAGAAAGAAAGAAAGAAAGAAAGAAACATTGAGTGGACATTGGGGGCGGTGGTTTCTCTATTTAAGAAGGGGAACCGGAAGGTGTGTTCCAATTATCGTGGGATCACACTCCTCAGCCTTCCCTGTAAGGTCTATTCAGCTGTACTGGAGAGGAGGCTGTGCCGGATTGTTAAACATTTGATTCAGGAGTAGCAGTGTGGGTTTCGTCCTGGTCGTGGAACTGTGGAGCAGCTCTATACTTTCGGCAGGGTCTTTGAGAGTGCATGGGAGCCCAACCAGCCTACATGTGCTTTGTGGACTTGGAGAAGGCATTTGACTGTGTCTCTTGGGAAGTCCTGTAGGGAGTGCTCGGAGAGTATGGGGTATCGGACCGTCTGATTGTGGCGGTCCGCTCCCTGTATGATCAGAGTCAGAGTTTGGTCCGTGTTGCCGGCATTAAGTTGGACACGTTTTCAGTGAAGTTTGGACTCCGCCAGAGCTGCCCTTTTTAAGCAATTTTGTTCATAACTTTTATGTACAGAATTTTTTGGCGCAATCAGGGCGTTGAGGGGATTCTGTTTGGTGGCTGTAGATTGAGGTCTCTGCTTTTTGTGGTTCTGATGGCGCCATTTGGCCAGGATCTTTAGCTCTCATTAGATCGGTTTGCTGCTGAGTGTGAAGCGACTTGAATGAGAATCAGCACCTCCAAGTCCGAGTCCATGGTTCTCAACCGGAAAAGAGTGGAGTGCCATCTCCGGGTTGGGGAGGAGATCCTGCCCCAAGTGGAGGAGTTCAAATACCTCGCTGTGTTGTTCACGAGTGAGGGAGGAGTGGATTATAAGATCGACAGACGGATCGGTGCGGCATCTGCACTATTGCGGACCCTGCATCGATCCGTTGCGTTAAAGAAGGAGCTGAGCCGGAAGGTCGATCTATGTTCCTATCCTGACCTATGATCATTAACTTTGGGTTATGACTAAAAGGACAAGATCATGGGTACAGGCGGCTGAAATGAGTTGCCTCCGTTGGATGGAGGGGCTCTCCCTTACAGATAGGGTGACAAGCTCTGTTATTCGGCAGGAGGTCCAAGTAAAGCCGCTGCTCCTCCAAATTGAGAGGAGCCAGATGAGGTGGTTCGGGCATCTGGTCAGGATGCCCCCGGGACGCTTACCTGGGGAGGTGTTTAGGGCACGTCCGACCGGTAGTAGGCCATAGGGAAGACCCAGGACACATTGGGGAGACTATGTCTCCCGGCTGGCCTGGGAACACCTCAGGATCACCCTGGAAGGAGCTGAATGAGGTGGCTGGATAAAGGGAAGTCTGGGCTTCTCTACTTAGACTGCTGCCCCCACGATCCGACCTCGGATAAGCGGAAGAAGATGGATGGATGGATGGATGGATGGATGGATGGATGGATGGATGGATGTTTATGGCTGACTTGTTAAGGTTTTACCAGCACAGTTTCACATTAATCAAGTCAACTTAATGGCTCAAAACGAGCAAACTAACAGCTAAAACAGACTTGCAGCTAAAAGCAACATGCTGTTATAGTCTCTGGTCAGGACTTCAGGATGCAGAGCAACGGAGGTGATGTGCAGGCAAGAAGTAAGTTTAATTAGGGAAAACACAGGTAGTGCAAAACAAATCTCGTGCAGCATGGAAGGGCACAGGAAACAAATATTTTCTGAGGTACAAAGCACAATGATCAAGTACCGGCAAGGAGCAACAGGTGAAACTAAATAGGTTAGATTAACTAATGAAAAACAGATGTGCTGGCAAAAAAATTACCAAAAAGTAAAGGTGCAGCAAAACAAAGAATCCAACAGGAAGTACAGCTAAAATAGGGAGCACCGGGGCAGGAAAATGTATGAAACACATGAAAATAACGAACAAATGTAAAACTGTCATGTGGGATCATGTCACATGCTTTGATCACAGTTTTATATCTGTCCCGTTCCTGTATTTCCCAGTAAAATTTCATGAAAAAAGATCCTCAGTGTAGCACATGTAACCTGTAAAATCCATCCATCCATCCATTTTCGATCGCTTGTCCCTCAGGCTTTCAAAATAAATGCATGTCAATAAAATAATACACCTTTATCACAGTAGGCAGCAGGGGCGGCTTGGACAAAAATCTGGCTCTGGAATTTTTGGTGCAGATTGGCCCACTTCGTTCCTAAAAAGCCTAATTCACCCTTAACCTGACTTTATTTCGCCACATGTTTTAAGTAAATCATGTTATACCTTTAAATTTTGAGGCATCTGTGATTACGGCTATATAGATGAACTTTGTTTGATTAATTGATTGATAGATGACCTGAATCTTGACTGTTCAACCGAAAGAACTCCAGTAATCTACAACAATTGGTGCCATGACCCGGAATCGAACCACGGTTGCTGCTGCCACAACAAAGAATACTTACCACTATATGACCACGGCCAATACAAATACATGGGAAACAAATTGTTAAAAAAATATATTTTTGGTACAAAACAACAAACAAACCTATAATTCATCAAATTAAAATACAATGCTACCTCAAATTAAGAGTGCCCCAACTGTTCTGAGATAAAAGATGTCTCACGGCTAACTGTTATGCTTTAAGTTGCAAGCAAACATTTCAGTTGCAAAAATGTTCATTCCCTGCCACGAGTTGGCGTAACAAATGTCACAGTGAACCCCGTAAGATCCAACCAAAACATCTGTTAATAATCGCTAGCATTAGTTTATAGCTAGAGATCGAGATCTTTTTTCCAACCATGTGAAGAAAGAGAGTAAGTGTGAAGGACAGAGCTGAGAAGAAGTGGGTTATATTCATTAAATTAAAAAATTAAATAATCAAAAACCTGACAGAAAGCGTTGCCATCTTAGCGAAGCAATTTCAGCGTATCACTGCTCTCCATCATACTGAGGCAGAAGGCCAACCAAGAATGTTAAAACAATATATATAAACAACAAACATTTATTCATGAAAATATGGAAAAGCTGCTGATATTGTGTCTACTTGATAAGCAGCTGGAAGAGGATGCCGTAGAAGTCCACTCTCCAAGGTTAATGCTGTACATTTACTGCATTATTATTACATTATTTCATCAAACTACTGTAGTTGTTTGTAGTACATTCTATTGTAATGTTTCTTATACAAAATGTCTTATCTAAAAATTTGTTTTTGTTTTTTTTGTTTTAAAAACACCTCTTTGAGCTGCGTGACAAAGATGCATCAATAATCGATTCATAATCAAACCTTGGCCCCTGAATCATAATCGAACAGTGAGGTACCAAAAGTGAGCTGTCAGACTTGTGTTTTACCTGCAACATAGTCACCAAACCCCACTGTTGTCAGGGTGATAACTACAAAGTACGCAGACTCCAGCATGGTCCAGCCTTCAACCTTTTGGAAAATCAGGATTGGCGCTGCGACAAACAGCAGGCACCCAAGCAGGATGGACAAGACGGCAGAGATCACACGCACAATGGTGGGACTAACACGCCATTTCTGTCAATAGAGAGGCAACCATAGTGGAATAGTGTGTCAAACAAAGCCAACACACAGTGCTAGTATAGTTCTATTAAGAACTCTAACCAGGAAGAGAGTCTCTATTTTGGCAACCGTTTTTCTCAACCCGGTCCCTAGATGGTCTCCAACTCCAGCAAGCAGGATGCCAAACAATGGAATTCCAACCAAGGCATAGAAAATACAGAACAACTGACCACCTTCTGTCTTGGGGGAGATGTTTCCGAAACCTGCATGTGCATAATCAAATCACCAACCAGAATCAAAGTGAATGTGTTGCCGTGCAGGGTGTGTGTAGAAGTTGTAGTGATGCACTCACCGATTGTTGTGATGATAGTTCCGGAGAAAAAAAAGGCACTGGCTAGATTCCACTGACTGACGTATGTGGCGTTGCTGTTCGGGTCCACACCTGCACCAATGGCCTCTGCCACTTCCTGGCATGGAGACATTTTGTACAAGTCAGACAGAGAAGCTAAAAACAACACAGATTTCTGTCTCATTCTGAGTAAATGGGCAGGAACAAAGACATTTCCTGATCTAATTATTTGTTTCAGTTCAAAATGACTCATACGGTGCAATCATTACGTGTAACAGGGGCGTCACTAGCTTTTAAGGACGGGGGGGCTTAACCCCAGGAGATGCACAGGATGCGAGCGAACATAGCGCACGAGCACAAAACTTCACAAACGACTAACAAAGACTTATAAATTATTCATTGTTATTATTATTATTTCAGTCGGTTTATTTTCAATCTGTGTTCAGTACAACAACAAACATGGGTTTGCACAGTGACATTTTGTTTACAGCATCAACAAGAAACAATTACTTGCATGATCCTTCAAGATACACTGAAACACAATGAAAGTCATGGCATTAGCCTCTATGTTATTAATCCACAACATAGAGGCTAATGCCACGACTTTAGCTCACAGTACAATAATTGTTTGTTCCCAAATATTTTGAAGTTGCACACATTACATTTTGGGAACATATGTGACTAAAATGGTTGTAAATTCAAGCCCTGGAAATATTACTCAATTACTTGAATTAAAGTAATATCTGGATCGGGATAATTTGGCTTGTATATAACATATTTATAAATATATATATTATTGCAAGCCGTTAAGGAAATTAAATATATATGGAAGTCTGAATAGAAATGAGAAACTTTTATATACAGTATACTGTAAATAAGAAAGACTTAGAGTCTGTCTGCTGATCTGAAAAAGAGCCAAAGCTGTCAAAGAGCTGAGGGACCATCTTCAAAGTGCAATGCTGAAACAAATAATGCAAACAATAAAATGTAACTTCCAGGGCTTGAGATTAACGTAGTTCCGTCGTCGGTAAAAAAAAATGCACGGGACGAAATTAAATGCTCCCCGGGACGATGGCTTTTAATCATTTTTTTCTTTTTCTTTTTATGTATTTATTCATTTTACATTTTATATTAAATGTCTTGGTTTTTCCACCCTCTGAAAATCCTATGAAATGTTTAACAAGCCATCCTATAATAATACATCAGCTAATAATGTAACAATACAATAAAACAAGTATGTTTATTATATATATATATTTTCATTATTTTAACAATAGGCTAATGTATATTGCTTTATATAGATTCTACAAGAAACACAAAACTTAAAAACTGAATGATTTACAATTGCAGACACAAGGTTCTTGTTCTGCAGTGCTGTGTGCTAATGTGCTTCGTACACCTGCAACTCTGCAAGCAAGGTCGCAGAGAAAATACGGACTGGATTTTGAGTGATGTGGGCATTTTCTGTATGAACAAGTGGAATTGATTGGATACCGACGCACTAAAGGGGCTCTCTAACTTATGCTATGAAGTGAGGGGAAACTGAGTGAATAATGACAGGCTATATGATTATTTATTTAAACTCATATTTCCGGGCCACTTTATAATGAATATGTCGACATGTATTTGTAAAAAAAAAAAAAAAAAAAAGATTTTTTTTTTTTTAACACCAAATTATTTAGGGGGGTTTAAGAACATTTTAGGGGGGCTGGAGCCCCCCTAAAATAGGCCTAACAATGCCAATGACGTATAATGATCAAGAGGTTTCTCATTACAGTGTGTGTGCGTATGTATGTTTGTTTTGAATGTGTGTGATTGATAAAAACAGTTCTGCTGACCCTACTTTCATGGTGCAAAGTGCTGAAAAGGTTTTTCTAGCGTGCCATAGATACGTACATGCATGTTAGACTCTGATGTATTCAGAACCATTTCTGTGCAAAAAAAAAGCAGTTTCAAAGAAGCATATGATAAAATTGCTGTTATAGTTGCTGAAGAGTGTACAGTGGTACCCCAGTTCTTGTACGCCCCCTTTTTGTATGATTGGATTTTTTGATAAACATATTGCCTTATGGCCAAAGAACTAGTCCATCTGCCACATATCATTGTAGGGGCGTTTGTTTTCGACTTTTCGGTTATTTTCCTGTGTTTAGTGTTTCTTCCTGTACCACCCTCTTATTTTGGTTACTCTTCCTATTTTTGTCTGTCTTTTTGTGATTTCACTACTGTTTCTGAAAGCCTTTTCTACTCACTTATTCCTTGTTGGCAATTAGGAGATTCATCTGTCCCTGATTGCCAATCAGAAGGGTTTATCTGCCAGTCTCTCCTCTCTTGCAACGCTGGTTCATTAAATCAATACCGTATTTGTCCGACCATTAGGCGCACTTAAAATTCTTAAATTTTCTCAAAAATCGACAGTGCGCCTTATAACCTAGTGTGCCTAATGTATGGATTAGTTCTGTCTGTTCAAGATTTGTCTTTCAACAGATTTGGGTTAGGGGTTAAATTCCCTATGGGTTAGTATTGGTTATTTTCCCCCAATAGGACTCTTGACTTTGCACATGGTCACATATGACATTGTGCCGAAGCAGAACCATAGTAACAACATTTCTGCCGATACAGAGAGCCGACCCTCCATCAGTATGCATGCAATACCATAAGAGTCCATCTCAATCCATGCAAAATCGCTATTCATGAGTAATGATTACATGTACATATTGACAGTTACCACAGAGAGCTGGCTGGCCGATGGAGGGTTATGAAAGGGCATTATTTAGCCCGTCGTTCCCACTCAAGGTAATATTTTTGTAACCTATTAGTTTAGAATTTTCTCATCTTTGTACACTTTCTTAAACTTCATCTTTTTTTTTTGTGTGTTATTTTTCAGTCCTTGCATGTTTTGTTATTTTCCAAACTAACAAAAATTAATTCTCAAAGCACAAACTTTTTTTGTAAAGTCCATTGAAATTTTGTTTTTACTTCGCAAAGATTTTTCCCACTTTTGCAAAAAACTTCCTTGTTTTTCTTTCAAAAATATTTAAATTTTGTACTAAAATAATGAAAATCATTAACACTTAACCCTAACTGTGTTTCTTATTTACTCATGCCTTTGTAAAATTGTGCTTAGTACCACTGGTGCTAATATTTTAAAATTTAAAATTGTATGATTATTATTTTAATGGCATACAGTGTTCAAATGTAAACCGTCAAATTGTATTGTAAGTTGGATTGTCCAGTATCAAAGCAGCTTAAACATTCAAATTACTACTAAGGGTTATGATTATTAACAAAGATTCTAATTACTACTTTATGAAAAAAAAATGGGTTAGGTTTAGCATTTAAGAATGTAGATAAAGGTGTGTGACTAAGTAAAAAAAAAAAAAGTGGCATTTAAGAATGTACATAAAGTTGAGTGAATAAGAAAAAAAGTTAAGAGTACACCCAGCGGCCTGTGAAGCAGTGGAGTCTCGTACCAGCGGGGACTGTCGACGGAGGAGACGTAAGCGGTGTGACCAGAAGCAGAAACGGGGATGCCGAACGATGCTAACAACAAAGCTAAAAGCTAATCCTCACAGAACGCCGCTTCCTTCCATCCTGCTTTCAAATGTCTGCTCCGTGGAGAACAAACTGGACTACCTGAAGCTGGATTAAAATGCAAGACGGGAGATGAGGGATTGCTGCGCCATATTTCTCACAGAAACATGGCTGAAACCCTCCGTTCCAGACGAGGCAGTTAGCATTGAGGGGCTAACACTGTTTCGGTCAGACAGGAGCAGCACTCTCACCGGTAAATCCTGAGGTGACGTGTTTGCAAATACACCAACAACAACTGGTGCAACAACAGGGAGACGGTCTCATGTCACTGCTCTCCCGATGTAGAACTACTGACTATAAAAGGCAGGCCATTTTATTCACCCCGGGAATTCAGTGCTATGATCTTCACAGCAGTGTGCATTCCTCCCAGTGCAAACACCAAAGAAGCCCTCAATGCTTTATACTGCTCAATCAGTGAGCTGCAATCTATACATCCAGAGGGAGTTTTCATCATGGCAGGGGACTTCAATTAAGCTAACATGAAAACTGTGTTCCCCCATTTCCACAATCTCCTCCCTCAATGATTTTCGCCCCGTGGCACTCACCCCCATCATAACGAAATACTTCGAGAGGCTGGTAAAGGAACACATTGTCTCCAGACTTCCCCCCGACATTCGACCTGTACCAGTTTGCTTATCGCCCTAACCGCTCCACAGAGGACGCCATCTCCTCTGCACTCCACCTGAGCTTAGAACATCTGGAAGAAAAGGACACACACGTGCGGATGTTGTTTCTGTACTTCAGCTCTGCGTTCAACACAATCATCCCGCTGCACCTGGTGAGCAAACTGAGCCCCCTTGGATTCAGCACCCCCCTATGCAACTGGCTGATTGACTTCCTCACAGACAGACTCCAGTCTGTGAGAGTGGGCAACAATACTTCCAGTGCCATCTCCCTGAGCACCGGCTCCCCCCAGGGCTGCGTCCTGAGTCCGCTGCTGTTCACACTGATGACCCATGACTGCTGCGCCAGGTCCACTACTAACCACATTGTGAAGTATGCGGAAAACACAACAGTAGTGGGCCTCATCCGTGACAACAACGACATGGACTACAGGGAGGAGGTGAAACATCTGGTTGACTGGTGCAGAACCAACAACCTGGTCCTAAATGTCGACAAGACCAAGGAGATCATCGTCGACTTCAGGAGGCACCAGTCCAGCCACAATCCACTCTTCATCAACGGCACAGCAGTGGAGATGGTAAGCAGCACCAAGTTCCTGGGGGTGAAGATAACTGTCAATCTGACCTGGTCCCTACACACCGGAGCTCTAATAAAAAGAGCTCAGCAGCGCATGCATTTTTTGCGTCGGAAGAAAAGAGCACAGCTCCCTCCCCTCATTCTCACCACATTCTACAGAGGTACTATAGAGAGCCTACTGACCAACAGCATCTCTGTCTGGACTGGAGCCTGCAGTGCTTCAGCCTGTAAGTCTCTGCAGAGAGTGGTGAAGATGGCGGAAAAGATCATCAGAACTCCTCTTCCTCCTATCCGGGAGACTGCAAAAAGCCGCTGCCTGACTAGGGCTCAGAAAATCAGTACAGACTCCACCCACCCCCACCAAGGACTGTTTTCACTGCTGGACTGTGGAAAGATGCTCCGCAGCCTCCGTAGCAGAACCTCCAGGTTCTGTAACAGCTTCTTCCCTCAGGCCATAAGACTCTTGAACGCATCATAATAACCCTCTTATTCCCCCCAAAAAAACGGATTAACTCGGTGGACTATAAAGACAATATAACATACATCCATAAATGTGGATGCATTTGCAAAAGTGCAATATATTTATCTGTACATTAATCTATTCATATCTGCACCTTCTTTTGTAAATGCAAACACTCTGCACCTTATTGCTCTTTTGTCCTGCACTACAACGAGCTAATGCAACAAAATATAGTTCTTATCTGTACTGTAGAGTTCAAATTTGAATGACAATAAAGGAAGTTTAGGTCTAAGTCTAATGATTTTATTTATTTTATAACAAAAATAAAATATCTCTGAAAGAAAAACAACATGCAGGTCTTGGAAACATTTTTACAAGAATGGGAAAAATCTTTGCAAAATGAAAACAACATTTTCACACTTTCCATCCATCCATCCACCCATTTTCTATCGCTTGTCCATTTGGACGTTGTACGGGGTGCTGGAGCCTATCTCAGCTTCACTTTCCATGTAAAGTCAATGGATTTTAGAAAAAAAGTTGGCGCTTTTGAGAATTTTTTTGTAAGTTTGGAAAGAAAATTAAAACATGAAAGAACTGGAAAAATAATACAAAACAGGTTAAGTTTAAGAAAATGTACAACAATGCGAACATTTCAAACTAAGGGGCTAAAATAATATTTCCATTCTATTAAAGAAAAATGTTATCATTTAAGTAAGTATACAAACATGGAGTACTCAAAAACAAGTTGGTTACAAAAAACATTTTCAACTAATGAAGGGAAAAAATGTTACAAAGGGTTAAGGCTACCATAATTTATTTAAACATAGTAATCTAATGAGTTAAATAAATACACTATTAAAACTATAAACAATATATAATAAAAAAGGGTTGGGGTTGATGGATGTATTTATTTCAGTACATCATTAAAAAATATGTAAGATTAGGGTTAGAGCGAGGGTTGGCATAACTTTAAAATGTTTCCAACTTATGAAGGAAAATAAATATGGTTAGCACAATTTATTTAGACGTGAGCGTTAGGGTAGGGGTTGGAGATGTATGCACAACATTGATAAACAGTAAACACGTTAGCATTTAACAATGTGCATAAGGCTGAGGGAATAAGAAACAAAGTTAGGGTTAGGGTTTCATTTATTATGGTAAAAAAAATATTTCTGAAAGAAAAACATATTTGCCAAGTGAAAACAAAATGTTCACACTTTCCATGTAAAGTGAATAGATATTAGAAAAAAAGTTGGCATTTTTGAGAATTTCTTTGCAAGTTCGGAAAAAAAATGCAATGAATGGAAGAAAATACAAAACAAAATGATCTCAGGGCATTTACTCGACAGTCCAGTTGCCATCGATTGAATGCCCTGATATGACAATGACCTGGATGATGGATGAGAACATTCATAGACACAAAACAAAATGGTTAGGTTTAAGAAAGTGTACATTGATGAGAAAATTAAAGACCAATAGGTCAGAAAAATATAACAGTTTATGAAAGAAAAAAATGTTAGCATTTAAAAAAGTTTACAGAGATGGCATACTCAAAAACAAGTTGGTTAGAAAAAAAAAATTATGGTTAGCATTTAAGAAAAGGGTTGGGGTGAGCATAATTTATTTAAACATAATGATCTAATGAATTAAATAAATACAATAATAAAGCTACTATAAAACTAATAAGTTAGGATTATGAGCTGTATTTAGTACATCATAAAAACATAATTAGTATAATTTTGCATAATTAAAAGTTAGCATAATTAAAAATATTTCCAAATTATGAAGATAAAAATGTTATGACTAGCATTTAAAAAAAGTTTACAAAGGGTTGGGGTTAGGGTTATCATATGACTAAATAATAAATAACATTGAAACTACTATAAAAAATAAAACAATATAAAAACATCATGATTGGATGACCATGAGACCCTGCTTTAATATGGATTGTTTTGCTTTTAATTCAATTATTGTTTGTAATGATGTTAACTCTGCGGTAATATTTTTTTATGGTATGGAATTTCGTATGATATACCTCACAACATTGATAAACTGTGCGTACACGATGAATAGGTGGGCTACGTGAAAACGGTCACTATTCCAATCCATTAACACATTTTAAAAAATGTCAGGCAGTGTTGTTTTAGACATGTGAGCAACATTCAGGACCATCAAATCCCATGGAACAGTCAGGGGTGACAAAGTTCTGGCTTTTTGCATACATTTCTCCATGATTTCAATTTCCTCATCTCTGTGTGTTGGATGTGTAATGTATCGTCCTCGACAGAATGTCTATCCATTGGTATGTGACCATGCGGTGTTCAAGTCCATCGTGCACCTTTGCCAGGTAACCACCCATGCTTTTTTACCTCCGTTGATTCCTTTATAGCACCCCTGTATTAGGATGAATAAAAACAGGCTTTAAAAAACTGTATGACATGAAAAAAAAAAAATCTCTATTATTGATGAGTGTATTTTTAGGACTTACCAGCTGAGTGATCCATATCAATTTGGATCACAACGGAGGTTCTTTAACCTCGTATTGGTCTCATAGTGATGTGTTCTGGGCGTTAGAAAGGCTTGTGTTTAGTATGATCGTGTAGTTATAACTATCTGTTCAACTTAGGCGTGTCCAATAGACCGAATGGCGGGGGGCATGCAGGGACATGGTCATGTGAAATTTGTACTTTAGTAAAGTATAGGCTTACTAATTTAAACAGTCTGCAATATTACTGTCGTTAAGACAATTAACGTACCCCAACATTAAATTATCACTGTTCGGTAGTTTAGACGTTGTAAAATACTAACAAACAGAGGAAGTTGACAAAAAGCATGATCGCCTTCAAATGAAGAATTTGAACGTAAATACTGATTTTTACTTGAAGGATTAGCATTACATATATTATCCGCGAACAGGTTTTATCCGGCTCGTGGATGAGTTTGCCAAGTATAAAAATTAACCGGAAATTTTTTAATGAGGGAAAAAGCTGTTCTAAATGTGTCCACTGGATGTCGCAATAGCAATTCTTTGTATCTTTGTAGATGATGCTACATATGTACAAAATAAACCACGTGATGTTAGTACATCAGTCGAGGAAAATTATTTAAACTATATAAATAACATCCTGTAATTTGATTTTGATATATTTTTTTATATTGATAGATTGAAAATGAAAACCAATGAGTTGACTGATGAACATTATCACATAATTTATTCAGAAAATATAAATAAGGACAAATAAAGATAGAATACTATTAACCGCAACGTGTAAGTGTAAAAAAAAACCAACAACATTATGATTTGTACAATTTCAAATTCTGCTTGTTCTATTTTTAAACAGAGAAAACAATCTGAAGTTGTCTTTATTTTTAACTTATCATGCCGTGATTTTACCAGTCCGGCCCACTTGGGAGTAGATTTTTCTCCATGTGGCCCCCGATCCAAAATAAGTTTGACACCCCTGTATTAGATATACATTACTGAATTGGATGCTATCCAAAACAATGTCTAAATGTTTAAAATCTAAGTCTTGGATTATGTACATTCACGTATAGTTTTTAAAGTATTAGTTGTGTTTGTTTTGCATGTGTAATACCTCATCTTTAAAATGCAAAAAAAATAAAAACAATTAGCGGAATAAAATCAATTCTGTGACGGTCGGATCGCATCACGGCGATATTTGGCGTGTTACCGGAAATGCAGAAACCCGAAGAAGGTAGTTTGCAGTTTAAAATTATTATTTAATCAAGGGACCAAAAAATAGGCAAAATATGATTACCGCTTGGGGTTGGCTCAAGGCATACGAGAAGCTATGCAAACCAAAACTAAATATTGCAAATATAGTTTGCAATATTATTATTATTATTATTATTGTTCTTATTATTATTATTAATATTACTTTAGTAAAGGGTTAGGGCTAGATGAATAAAAAAAAGGTGCTCTAAAACACAAACAACATACAAAATAAGTTTAGCTCAAGGAAAAACAATGTTAAAACCATAGGAATGCATGATTGTCTAAAAGCTCTATAAAGTAGACATTTACCCTTGTTTAAATATTGTAAATCAAGAAGCTAAGGTTTAATTGAAGCTTTTCAATTAAACATATGACACATTCTGTGGAAGCGGCTTAGGTGTTCCGTCTGTAAGTGTGTGTGAAAGCAAATTGCCTTGTGAGGAATGGGGGTTAGAATAGACAACTTTCAAGGCTTTCCTAAGGCATATGAATAACGATCAGGTTGTATGATAACTTTAAAACAGTGGATTAAGAAATACAAATTACATTCCACTTTAAGAAGAATGGATGAAGATTTATATAATGAAATTGAAGTATTTCAAGTTAAAAAAAAAAAAATTAGAATACTATACAATAACATATCTGTAGAACAACGCCATTTGGCCCCCGATTCCTTCTTGTGACAATCCCCTTTGATGCTGTGGGATAAGGATACGTGTGACAGTACCTCTTTGATCGGTAATTGAAGACACCATGTCAACGTGATTAAATAAGCGTGTGTGTGCGTGTGTGATGTTGCATGCGAGAGGCTCTGTGTATTTTTTAGAGTAAAATAATGTGTATGAAATAGTATGTGAACTAATTTTAAGTTAAAGCACATTAAATAATACATCCTAAAGGCTTAAAATATAGTGTATGTCTATTCTGGTCTGTGAGGATGGGAAATAAAAAATCCTGTAAAATAGTAATTAAGCTAATTATTTAAGTTATTAAGCTTAAAGCTAAATAATTTTTATAAAATAAGAAAATTGTTATGTAAACTAATGTTAAATTAAAGCACATTAAACAATACATCCTAAAGGTTTAAAATATAGGGTATGTGTATTATGATGGGACAATAACTCAACTCCGTTACGGAAACTGTTAGAAAATAGCCTTTATTAATACAAAGTGGTTAGAGCTAACTTAAAAAAAGCTTTTAAAAAAAAAAAGGCCTGTGTCTCTGCCATAGATAAAAAGAAATATAAGGCATGTGTGACTTGGTAAATTTTTTTTAACTACAACCAAGATGGCGGATTTAATAGTTAAAACTACAAAATTAAAATGGTGGTTGAATATGTCGTATACTTCCTATTTCCGGTTTATGCTACGCTCACTTGCGGGGTCATAAATCAATCCCTGTTAGTACCCTTAAAAGATTTTCCAGTTCCTGGGGTCATAAATCCCCACTCCCAGGGTCATAAAGTTTTTGAGGACAAAAGTAAATCAGTGGCCTAGTGGTTAGAGTGTCCGCCCTGAGATCGGTAGGTTGTGAGTTCAAACCCCGGCCGAGTCATACCAATGACTATAAAAATGGGACCCGTTACCTCCCTGCTTGGCACTCAGCATCAAGGGTTGGAATTGGGGGTTGAATCACCAAAAATGATTCTCGGGCGCGGCCACCGCTACTGCTCCCCTCACCTCCCATGGGGTGATCAAGGGTGATGGGTCAAATGCAGAGAATAATTTCGCCACACCTCGTGTGTGTGTGACACTCATTGGTACTTTACTTTAACTTTTTTAATTGATTAAATTTTGTAATAATGCTCTAACACAGGGGTCACCAACGCGGTGCCCGCGGGCACCAGGTAGCCCGTAAGGACCAGATGAGTAGCCCGCTGGCCTGTTCTAAAAATAGCTCAAATAGCAGCACTTACCAGTGAGCTGCCTCTATTTTTTAAATTGTATTTATTTACTAGCAAGCTGGTCTCGCTGTGCTCGACATTTTTAATTCTAAGGGAGACAAAACTCAAATAGAATTTGAAAATCCAAGAAAATATTTTGAAGACTTGGTCTTCACTTGTTTAAATAAATTCATTATTTTTTTTACTTTGCTTCTTATAACTTTCAGAAAGACAATTTTAGAGAAAAAATACAACCTTAAAAATGATTTTAGGATTTTTAAACACATATACCTTTTTACCTTTTAAATTCCTTCCTCTTATTTCCTGACAATTTAAATCAATGTTCAAGTAAATTTATTTTTTTTATTGTAAAGAATAATAAATACATTTTAATTTAATTCTTCATTTCTTCGGTTGTGAAATATTTCTTCAAATTTATCATGATTAAAATTCAAAAAAAATATTCTGGCAAATGTAGAAAATCTGTAGAATCAAATTTAAATCTTATTTCAAAGTCTTTTGAATTTCTTTTAAAAATGTTGTTCTGGAAAATCTAGAAGAAATAACGATTTGTCTTTGTTAGAAATATAGCTAGGTCCAATTTGTTATATACTCTAACAAAGTGCAGATTGGATTTTAACCTATTTAAAACATGTCATCCAAATTCTAAAATTAATCTTAATCAGTAAAAATTACTAATGATGTTCCATAAATTCTTTTTTTAATTTTTTCAAAAAGATTCGAATTAGCTAGTTTTTCTCTTCTTTTTTTCGGTTGAATTTTGAATTTTAAAGAGTCGAAATTGAAGATAAACTATGTTTCAAAATTTAATTGTCATTTTTTTCGTGTTTTCTCTTCTTTTAAACCGTTCAATTAAGTGTAAATATCATTAATTATTAGTAATAACATCGAGTTAAAGGTAAATTGAGCAAATTGGCTATTTCTGGCAATTCATTTAAGTGTGTATCAAACTGGTAGCCCTTCGCATTAATCAGTACCCAAGAAGTAGCTCTTGGTTTCAAAAAGATTGGTGACCCCTGCTCTAACATAACAAAAAGTGGTAAAAGTGAAGCGCTGGTAATCCCCATGCAATCACATTAGCTCTGGTGGCGCACACCGTTAGTGCTCATCTCAAAAGGGGGTGGTAATGGCATTTTATCCTGTTAAAAATGTAGGAGTAGGAATCATTCAAAGTTGATGTTTAACTCTGTGGCGCATACATAAATAAAACAAATAGCAATAGAGTAGGACAAGTACGAAATGTCCAAAAGGAGTTCAGCGTGCATACAAATATTTAGATTCATCTCCTATTTTTAGTTCCATCTATCAATCAACTTTAGACCTAAATAAAAATAGCTTACCCTTTGAATGCCCATTTAAATATTTGTTTTATTTAGAATTTTTTTTTTTAAAAAGGGCTGAGGTACTTGGGTAAAGAGCAGGACTAAATAGACATATGATAAGTGATTCTGATTAAAAAACACATTTTGATAGATTGTTTTTGTTTTTTGCTCTGTCAAATTCCAAACCTAACAGCGGTTTAGTATCAAAGGACATATAAGTCCCCCTTGACTACCATAACGACAATGTTTTTCTGTACAGTTTTACACAATATAATCATGCTTTTTTTTTATTTCAGGGTTTAATTTTGAAGAAAAAGAGTACAGTTTTACATTTTTATTGTTTGGAATTAAGTGGGACAAATTTGGTGTTTCTCACAGGACTTTGACACTGGTGGCTTCCGGTCAGATGGGGGTGATCTGTAATGGCGTGATGACGTAACAAAACAAATGATTAGGACAACAGAGTTTGTTCTGTCATGTTTTTTGTAGCAGGTGTGTTTTTTTGGCCTTTAGCTACCCTATTGAGCTAAAAAAATCAATCAATCTATCATTGATATATGAAAGAATCTCAAATAAAAATGTCAAAATTGAATACATAAGAAACATATTAGGGAAAAATTATTTCATTCAGAGTAACTTAACCAAAGTTATGGCCAAAAATAGACCAAAAATGTACCTGAAAGGATGAAAAAGTCTCCAAAATACTCTGAAGGCTTCAGGTTATTTTCCACAAAAAATAAATATTGAACTCGTTTTACTTTTCAATTAATTAGTTTTAGTACAAAACATGCATCAAATTAAATTTAAGTTTGATTAAAACATTAAAAAACGATTTCACATAAGTAAAAAAGTGTGGGGGAAACAATCTAAACTGGGGGGTGGTCTACAAATTAAATTTTGCGCACGGCCCAAATTTAGCCTGAGCAGCTGAAGTTGTGAACAGAAAGTTGTGAGTGCCAGCACTTTGATAAAAAAAAAGTTGAGAAACACTTTTAAATTAAAGAAAGAACTTGTAGCAAAGTACAAAAGTGGCGTCCGTTTAAAGGGGAACTGCACTTTTTTATTTATTTTACCTATCATTCACAATCCTTATGAGAGGCAGTAAAACACGTCTTTTTTTTAGGATCCTAAAGATGATTAAAAAAACGCTTGCAAAATGCAGATAATGAGAGTCACCGTTGTAGCCTTTAAAGCCTTTTAAAACAACTTTTTTAAAACCCTTCTTCAACATTTTGTATACACACTGCAAGTCTATATATAATGTAGTAACAGATATGTTCATAACAACATGTAATATGTACAATATTTACCGTATTTTGGTCATTTGATGAATTACTGTAACTTCTTTCCTCAGCGCATTTATTTCTGTTTCCATAGCAGCGCACATCCGACTTCTGGCAAAAAAGGTGTGTTCCTTCTTCCGGGAACAAATGCGGGTGTGTTGTAATCATGGCAGACGTGGTAACAGACAATGAAGATGACTATTTTTGTACAATGAGGATTTACAATCTTATATTTTTGAACCTGAACATACAAAGGATGTACTGCTTTTTATAGAAGCAAGCACGAAGGAAAAGGAAAAGATTGGAGCAGATGGAAGCAGATAGAGCGGGGTCGGCGTGCCGGTGTAAAGGTAGAATTTGGAGGCAAGTAATGCGGACATAAATGGCGTGCTTACCCAAAGTCAGCTGGACCAAACAGACAAGTGTCCATCGAGTGAGGCAAAATAATATCGATCATGATACACGCAGAACACCATGTTTGTTATTACAACTACAGTACATATGCTGTCGATCTAGCTGTGTATAGAAAAAAACATGAACTGTGGGCTAATACTTTACACGTACTGTAATATGATTGGTCATGCTCTCTGCTCAAGTTATTTGTCATGTGTTTTGTATTCTGTTTGTAAAACTATAATTATCCTCTAGAATAGAGGTCTTCAACAAAAGGTCCCGACCCCCAGGGGTCCGCAGAGGTACTGCAGGGGGGCTGTGCAATTTTTAGTAGATTTTTTAAACTATATTTAGCTTTTTACAAATGTAAATGTCTCTAAATACGGAGACAAGACACTGTACGGTAGTTTAACATGACTAAATTGGCCCCACTATGGACTGGGCTCTTACTTTATTAACTGTATCCACTCGACATCCTTTGCACCGGTCACTCAGGTGGGGATACCCACATCTGAGGTCCCTTCCAAGGTTTCTCGTTGTTCCCATTCGGTTGAGTTTTTTCTTGCCCTATTGTGGGATCTGAGCCGAGGATGTCGTTGGGGCTTGTGCAGCCCTTTGAGACATTTGTGATTAAGGGCTAGATAAGTAAACTTTGATTGATTGATGATAAATAATAACATATGCCATGAATAAATAATTTCATACATTATTACATTTATGATAAAATTTAAGACAGCCAGCGATTAGCACTCTTGTTGTCAGCTAGAGTTTATCACATTAGTTGTCAGCTAACAATTAACACCCAAGTTGTCAGCTAACAATTTGCATGGTAGTTGTCAAATAGCAAATGGCATGTTAGTTGCCAGCTAGCGATTAGCATGCTAATTGTTAGCTAGCGATTAGAGCTCTTTTTGCTGGCTAGCGATCACTTCTGTAGTTGACACCTAATGATTAGCGGGCTAGTTGCCATCTAGCGATTAGCACTCTGTTTGCCAGCTAACAATTAACGCCCTAATTGCCTGGTAGCAATTTGCACGTTAGTTGCCAGCTAGTGATCAACATGCTAGTTGCCAGCTGGTGATTTGTGCACTAGTTTCCAACTAGGGATTATCGCCCTAGTTGTCAGCTAGCAATTAGTATTTTGGTTCTCAGCTAGCGATTGGCACATTAGTTGCCAGATAGCAATTAGTGCGCTAATTTTCAGATAGCGATTAACACTCTAGTTGCCAGCTAATGATCAGCGTGCTAGTTGTCAGCTAGCGATTAGCGCTCTAGTTACCAACAACCGATCAGCATACTAGTTTGTGTGCAGCTAGTGATTAATGTGTTACTTGCCAGCTAGCGGTTAGCGCGATAGTTGTCAGCCAGTGATTAACACGCCAGTTGCCAGCTAGTACTACAATAATACGTAATACAATCATAATTTTACACACGATATTTAAGTAGGGCGTCCCCGCTCCTTATCTCCATCGGTTTTGGGGTCCTTGGCCTTGAAAACATTGAAGACCCCTGTTCTAGAAATATATATTTTTTTGTTTTTGGTAATATTTTGTACATTAATCACATTTATAATATAATATAGTATTTCTAATGTAAATATGTATCTGTTTTTTACAATTAGGTCTTCATCTGAGTTTTTGAAATGGATTACTTACACAAACCTAGGAACCACTGCATTCTATAAACAAGTGGAATCAATGCCACTCTGTCCACACAATCACTGCTGGGGCATTTGCAGCCTGCACATGCGATAATAGCAGGAGACTTCTCACATTACTTAAGACGAGAACAGATCGTCTTGGAAGGCTTTGGATCTATTGAAGACCCGCTGAAACCTGTTTTTTGAAACCCAAACCCACAATGCACGCTTGTTGCTCAGATCAGCATTTGAGGAATGATTTAAGCAGCTGCTTGGTTCCCTCATCAGTCTCGTGGCACCATTTTTTTATGCAAATGTTAAAGAGGCATTATTTTTTTAAATATTTACTTTGTTGGCCCCGACTCACTTTGGTCCTAAAGTGCTGCTGCATTTACAGTGAATACATACAGTAATGACACAAGTAATAGCAACAACATGCATCTTGGACCACAACTTGGCCCATAATATTCCATTTCCCTCTGATGGATCACTTTGCTGGTCTCGTCACTCATCACTTTGACAACTTACATCATTCCTCTGCTGGCACATTGTTACTCTTACAGCGTGTTCACAACATGCTAAATGCTCTGTGTACATGATTTTCATTCACTCATTTGGCATGCAATGAAGTACTTCTAATCAACAATATGGGTATGGGTATTTTATCAAACACGCATACATTTACTACATGATACATCACCATTTTCAGTTTCTCTTTTCAACATGTTCGAAAACAAGTGGGAAGAAGCAGAGCTTATTTAATCTTACACCTTTTCCAACACTTTTGGTCATTTCCTGTTCTCAATTTATTCACAATATACTCCACACATAATAGGGCTGTAAATCTTTGGGTGTCCCACGATTCGATTCAATATCGATTCTTGGGGTCACGATTCGATTCAAAATCTTTTTTTTTTTTTCAATTCAACACGATTCTCGATTCAAAAACGATTTTTTTTCCCGATTCAAAAGGATTCTCTATTCATTCAATACATAGGATTTCAGCAGGATCTACCCCAGTCTGCTGACATGCAAGCAGAGTAGTAGATTTTTGTAAAAAGCTTTTATAATTGTAAAGGACAATGTTTTATCAACTGATTGCAATAATGTAAATTTGTTTTAACTATTAATTGAACCAAAAATATGACTTATTTTATCTTTGTGAAAATATTGGACACAGTGTGTTGTCAAGCTTATGAAATGTGATGCAAGTGTAAGCCACTGTGACACTATTGTTTATTTTTTTATAAATGTCTAATGATAATGTCAATGAAGGATTTTTAATCACTGCTATGTTGAAATTGTAACTAATATTGATACTGTTGTTGATAATATTCATTTTTGTTTCACTACTTTTGGTTTGTTCTGTGTCGTGTTTGTGTCTCCTCTCAATTGCTCTGTTTATTGCAGTTCTGAGTGTTGCTGGGTCGGGTTTGGTTTTGGAATTGGATTGCATTGTTATGGTATTGCTGTGTATTGTTTTGTTGGATTGATTAATAAAAATAATTTTTTTTTTTTTTAATTTAAAAAATTGAATAAAATAAAAATAAAAATCGATTTTTTTAAAATGAGAATCGATTCTGAATCACACAACGTGAAAATCGCGTTTCGAATTCGAATCGATTTTTTCCCACACCCTTAATACATAATAACATTATTAAATAGATAAATAAATAATAAATAGTGAAGTAAGTTGTATTTCATATGGTGAGATTATCGGTAAATTCAGAATGTTTATGGTCCGTGTACCTTCCGTACATTCTATTTCCAATTCTGAAACGCAAATCAAAAAATAAAATGAGGGCGTTTTTTTCGATTTTTATTTTATATGGCAGATTTGAAAACAAACAAAAAAGGGTTGACTTTCATTAAAATATTGCCATATAATTGGATTTTTTGCTGTTTTGCTTTAATGGATGTGACTTTTTCCAGATAAACGCCAAAAAATTGGCAAAAATGCGTGGTTATCTGTGTGATGACAAATTGAACCGAAAGCAGTATTTTAGACTTTCCTTTGCGTTTAGGATGTTTTTAGCATTACAGTAACATCTTTGTTCAGCAAGAGTCCTATTGAGTGCTATATATAAAAAAGTGTCATTAAATAGGTGTCCAATTTTTGTTTCAGAAATGAAAATAGAAAAAATGGTCCTAAAATAGTTTTTTAGCACTCCTGCTGATTAACGCTATGCTAAAAACATGCTAAACGCAAAGGAAAAGCTAAAATACTGCTTCCGGTTCAATTTGTCATCACACAGATAACAACAAATTTTAGCAAATTTTTTTCGATTTTTGTGTTTATCGGGAAAAATTAAAATCCTTAAAAGGAAAACAGCACAAAATCCAATTTTATGGCAATACATTAATGAAAATCAACCCTTTTTTGTTTGTTTTAAAATCTGCCATATAATAATAAAAATTTAAAAACGTCCCTAATTAAATTTTTTGATCTGCGTTTCAGAATTGGAAATAGAATGACCGTTTATCATGTTTTTTCTTCTTTGTACTTTGTAAACACTTCGAGTTTAAAGAGTTTCTTAAATTGGATCATGTTAGTACATTGTTTGATTTCTTTACTTAATCCTGATGTACTAAAGGGCTTAAGGTGAACTGCACTTTTTTTTGGAATTTGGCCTATCGTTCACAATACTTATGAAAGACAAGAAGACAAAGGTTTTTAGTTTTTTTCACTTTCTAACATACGTATATAAATCGGCTTGTGCTAGGTGGCTAGCAATGCAGCTATTCTCCCTCTAAATCGCTATAAAAATGCATTCAAAAATCGCTAACAATGCTATATTTACATTCCGCATACTTCCCAACCTTGAGACCTCCAATATCGGGAGGTGGGGGTGGGGGTGGGGGGTGGGGGTGGGGGGGGGATCTTGGTTATTTACAGCTAGAATTCACCAACTCGAGTATTTCATATATATATATATATATATATATATATATATATATATATATATATATATATATATATATATATATATATATATTTCATATATATATTTATATATATATATATATATATATATATATATATATATATATATATATATATATATATATATATATATATATATATATATATATATATATATATATATATATATATACATATATATTTTATTTACATAAAATAAATACTTGAATTTCAGTGTTCCGGTGGCTAACCATTAGATGGCAGTATTGTCCTGTTTAACTTTTCCGTTCATGAAAGAGTATATCATTTCGGCCACCGTGTTCAATGGAGAAGTCTGTTCTACATATTTACAGGCAACATACACCTTCCCCTTCGAACTGTCCTGGATGAACTGAAATTCTTGTTTCCATTCGTTTGAATTCGTTAGGTAAGCTGTTTATATTGCGTGAGAACAGGCTGTCCCCACTCAGTCTCAGGTCCGCATTGAGCTGGAGGGGGCGTGGCCTCCAGCTCCGGCTGAATACCGGGAGTTTGTCGGGAGAAAATCTCTGCCGGGAGGTTGTCGGGAGAGGCGCTTAATACCGGGATTCTCCCGCTAAAAACGGGAGGGTTGGCAAGTATGACATTCCGTAACCTGTATAATAACCAAGCTGTAGCGACGTTGTTATTTTAAGAGCAAACACTGAGGAACTCTTTTTCTAACGTAGTAACACATCGGCGTGCTACGGTATTAGCCGTAAAAGCTAACTACGGAAAGAGATAAGCTAGCTTCTACGTCAGCACGAAATGCGTTAGAGTTTGTAATGCACAACACAATATGATAGGACACCAATCTGTACTGACTGAAAAACATGAACAATAATATTACAGTATCTGTAAAATATTAGCCCACATTTCATGTTTTGTTTGTACACAGATAGCTCAACAACGTATGCGGCTGAAGTTGTGAACAGAAAGTTGGGAGTGCCCGTACTGTGATAAAGAATTTGAGAAATACTTTTAAATTAAATAAATAACTCCTAGCGACGTACAAAAGTGGCGTCCGTTTAAAGGGGAACTGCGTTTTTTGGGGAATTTTACCTATCATTCACAATCCTTATGAGAGGCAGTAACACATACGTCTTTTTTTAGGATCTTTAAGATGATAAAGAACGTTTGCAAAATGCGGATAATGGGAGTCATCGTTGTAGCCTTCAAAGCCTTTTAAAACATTTTCAAAACCCTTCATCAACGTTTTACACAATGCAAGTCTATATATAATGTAGTAACAGAATCGTTCATAACAATATGTTCAATATTTGCCGTATTTTGATCGTTTTATGAATTACCTCAGCGTATTTATTTCTGTTTCCATAGCAGTGCACTTCCGACTTCCGACAACAAATGTGTGTTCCTACTTCAGCAAACAAACGCGAGTGTGTTGTAATCATGGCAGACTTGGTAACAGACAGCGAAGATCAGAGGTGGGACCAAGTCATTGCTTTGCCAGTCACAAGTAAGTCTCAAGTCTTTGCCCTCAAGTCTCGAGTCAAGTCCCGAGTCAAGACAGGCAAGTCCCGAGTTAAGTCCAAAGTCAAGACTGGAAAGTCTCAAGTCAAGTCACAAGTCCTGCATTTTGAGTTTCGAGTCCTTTCAAGTCCTTTTAACCACAGACTAATATATTTACACAGATTGTGTATGCTTTTAAACCGCTGTATTTATTTATTAAAACAAGTGCATTTGAAATAGCAGGAAAGAAAATAGTGCTGACATTGCACTTCATAATAGCACTATTAACCAGTCATTTTAATAGTTTAAACAATTTTAAACATTTAACTCATTCCTTTACAAAATAAACACATTTGCAAAAACAAGTGCAACTGTACTTATTTGTACAAAAGTGTTAACATTGTATTTCCATGGCATATTGCATTGTAACTGGCTCCACAGCAGTTTCTATTCTGTTCTTACCTTATCTCATTGATCTCATCTCATACTGTATGTGTGTTGATGTGTGCGTACACATGAAAAACATAACAAATACATGAACATAACAATGAACAGAGTTGTACTTTTTAGATGTCAGGACCCTATGCAATATGTACACATATTCTTAATATAGTATATATTTTAACTGACCTTTATTTGACTATGTTTGTCTTTTTGTAGGTGGCTAAAATACGCGGTGCTGCTGACCGCCGTCTAACGTTATGTTACTGTGTGTGATACATTGACTAATGTAACGTTAAGTGTAGGTACCTCATGCAACCCTGCTTAAAAAATCACTTGACAAAAAGTATGAATAAGGTAGCAAACTGCAGTGGACGCAACATATTGCCGTGTTTGAAATGACGTTATAACCATAAACATCTTATAAGTAGACGCAATATTGGTTGCTGTGACGCGAGCAATTTGCATCTTGAAGTGGTGATGAGGAGCCGGCGAGCAGCCTAAACTGACAGTTGACAGGTAGAAAACAAAGATGCTAAACTGACAGTTGACAGGTACAAAACAAAGATGCTAAACTGACAGTTGACGGGTAGAAAACAAAGATGCCGGGCTGGTGTTTAGCGTTTTCCTGCTCAAATGAGCGGACTGTTGAAAATAGGAATCGGGGGATTACTTTTCACAAGTAAGATTTAACATTAAAGGCCTACTGAAATGAATTTTTTTAATTTAAATGGGACAAGCAGATCCATTCTATGTGTCATACTTGATCATTTCGCGATATTGCCATATTTTTGCTGAAAGGATTTAGTAGAGAAAATCGACGATAAAGTTCACAACTTTTGCTCGCTGATCAAAAAAGCCTTGCCTGTACTGGAAGTAGCGTGACGTCACAGGAGCTAGTATTCCTCACAATTCCCCGTTGTTTACAATGGAGCGAGAGATTCGGAGCGACAAAGCGACGATTACCCCATTAATTTGAGCGAGGATGAAAGATTCGTAGATGAGGAACGTTACACTGAAGGATTACAGAGGCAGTGATGGACGTATCTTTTTTCGCTCTGACCGTAACTTAGGTACAAGCTGGCTCATTGTATTCCACACTCTCTCCTTTTTCAATTATGGATCACGGATTTGTATTTTAAACCATCTCGGATACTATATCCTCTTGAAAATGAGAGTCGAGCACGCGAAATGGACATTTAAAGTGACTTTTATCTCCACGACAATACATCGGTGGCACACTTAGCTACTGAGCTAACGTGATAGCATCGTTCTCAAATGAAGATAGAAACAAAAGAAATAAACCCCTGACTGGAAGGATAGACAGAAGATCAACAATACTATCAAACCATGTACATGTAACTACACGGTTCAAAATTCTCAGCCTGGTAAGGCTTAACAATGCTGTTGCTAACGACGCTAAGGCTAATTTAGCAACTTAGCAACCGGACCTCACAGAACTATGATAAAAACATTAGCGCTCCACCTACGCCAGCCAGCCCTCATCTTCCCATCAACAGCCGTGCTCACCTGCGTTCCAGCAATCGACGGCGCGACGAAGGACTTCATCCGTGGGTTTGGCTGCAAGCATCGACTAGGCGTAGTAAGTAGTCCTTGTTGTGTTGCTGTAAGTATTGTACTTAGCCGCTAATACGCCTAATCAGCCTCCATTGTTCATTAAACAAATTGCAAAAGATTCACCAACACTGATGTCCAGAATACTGTGGAATTTTGTCGAAGAAAACAAGAGGTTTTTGTATCGGGTCGATGGGGTACAACCACTTCCGTGGATTTTGTGACGTCACGCGCATAAATCATATCCAAAGGAGTTTTTCAACCGGAAGTGTGGCGGGAATTTTAAAATTGCACTTTATAAGTTAACCCGGCCGTATTGGCATGTGTTTCAATGTTAAGATTTCATCATTGATATATAAACTATCAGACTGCGTGGTCGGTAGTAGTGGGTTTCAGTAGGCCTTTAATGTACTATTGGTTGTATTTTATGAAAATAACATTACCACAGAGTTGAGAAGGAGCAAAGATCTTCAATATTTGTATGTGAAAATCACAAATAAATCCTCTGGGGAAGGATGACGCCCCTACAGGGGTTTGGTTTACAAACTTTCTGCCCCACCTAAAACAAAATTCACCAGCTGCCATTGATTATGATGCATTCTCATTTTAGGCAAAATATAAGACAATACTTTCTTAACAGTATAATTGTAACCAGGAATAAGTCTTCAAGTAACAATATTCAAATACTAACATTGTTGGGTAAAACAGAATTCGGTTTTATTCTGAATCCAGTGAAACAGATTGGTGGTTTTAGCTGATATAAAGACTTTCAGGTGTTTATATATGTTTAAGTATTTGGCAGACGCTTTTATCCAAAGCGACATACATAAAAAATACATATATAACAATCACTGTAAACATGATCATTTAAGGGAAGAATGTAATACAAAATATCAATACAAAGTGTCACGACAGAATAAACTCTCTGCTGCTGCAGCAACAGAGATACGGTCTATAAGATATATAGATATCTAATGTATTCATACATTGTTTATGTAGCATAGTAACGTAATCATATTGTTTCTTCCATTTAAAAATAGCTGACTGTTTTTTCCCCCCTTCTCTGGGATTATATTCCCAGTTTTAATCTCGGACGTCTGGTCACTTATAGCGTATAAGAATATTCTATAACTGTTAAGCAAACTATGAATAATAAAACATGTGTCCGTTATCATAGCTACACGTATGACAAAAAAGCGCGTGAAAATCAGTGGTATTCAGTGAGGTAAAATGAATTAAATGCGTTGACAGTTCATTGCTCCTGCCAAATGAATTGCACTGAGTGGAGCGGATCACCACTCTAAGATGGCGGCCCCGCGTCTCGTCTGCGCCAGTAGACAGTAGCGCTCGATGCTGTGTACCCTTATAAGATGTCTATGGTTATGACGTTAGCAGTGAGTTTACAGCCTCACTGATTTAACTACACAGCAAATAAAAGTCACGTTACTTAGCCAATAATATCTTACATTCAAAACTTACCCTTCTTAGTGCAACTTCAATTGTCGAACGAAGTTGGAAGTTGTTGCGTCTCCGTCTGTAATATTCGAACTGCGTGATTTGCATATGGCAATTCGTTGACCAAGTCGTAGTTTTTATACCCGAACGAAACCAACTTTGGTATAAATCTTTCTCACTGGCGCGTTGTTTGACAACTCTTGTTCAGTGGTTGTCCTGCAATTTGATTGGATCAATGCTGTGTGATGAAAACAATGTAGATCTCATTTGATTGGCTGTTGTACTGAGAGCACACACGCTGACACGCAGCACACACGCTGACAGATAGACAGACACGTACAAAATGAAAGCTACGGAGCGCTCCCAATTAACTTTTTAAGCTTTAGGTTTTGGGGAAAGTAGCAAGTCATGTCAAGTCAAAAGGCTCAAGTCCAAGTGAAGTCACAAGTCATTGATGTTAAAGTCTAAGTCGAGTTGCAAGTCTCCTTACATTTTGTCAAGTCGAGTCTAAAGTCATCAAATTCATGACTCGAGTCTGACTCGAGTCCAAGTCATGTGACTCGAGTCCACACCTCTGGCGAAGACGACTATTTTCGGACAAATGAGGCTTCACAACCTTATCTTTTTGAAGCTGAACATACTGCTGCTTGTAGAAGTGAGCAGGAAGAAAGAGTAAAAGGTTGGAGCAGACGGAAGCAGAGAGAGTGAGCTGTGCATGACTTGCCGGTATAAATGTAGAACTTGGAGCCAACTAGGGTTGTACAGTATACCGGTACTAGTGTAGTATCGCGGTACTAATGAATCAATAACGGTACTATAGTGTTCGAAAAGTACCGGTTCTGTCTATCTGTGTTGGCCCTGCGATGAGGTGGCGACTTGTCCAGGGTGTACCCCGCCTACCGCCCGAATGCAGCTGAGATAGACTCCAGCACCCCCCGCGACCCCGAAAGGGACAAGCGGTAGGAAATGGATGGATGCATGGGTTCCCAATTTTTTTATATGGATTTTTTTAACGGACATGACGGCGCGCCATCACATCATGACATTGCTGGTTTACGAGCAGACGAGCATGTTGGGCAGCGCACAATCACAGAGTACTTACAAGTAGACACAGTGTGTAGACAGAAAAGGGAGAATGGACGCATTTTGGCTTAAAAGCTAACTATAAAGGGGAAGTTATAACACTGAAACGCCCTCAGGAAGAGGTGCTCTAAGACATGGCTAGCTAGCTAGCGGCTAAAGTCCAGCCGCAGTCGGCAATGTTTTACCTACTTCTAAATCACTAATCCTCGCCTCCATGGCGACAAATAAAGTAAGTTTTGTACAAGTATCATCCCTGCATCATCCCTGCAGGACAAGGAATAGCTAAACATGCTTCACTACACACCGTAGGAGGACACAGTAGCTCAGCGGCATCACCGCTGACAAAAGCTAGCGTGCCTGATTGTAAACAAATGCCATGGGTGGATCTACACCTGACATCCACTGTAATAAGACCAAGTACAATAGTGTATCTAGTTGATACTACTATGATTACATCTATACTTTTTATCGTCACAAAAAATGTTTTCCTTTTTAAAAAATTTATATTATGTTTATAAACTCAGGAAATATGTCCATGGACCCATGAGGACTTTGAATATGACCAATGTATGATCCTGTAACTACTTGGTATTAGAGCGATACCTAAATTTGTGTATCATCCAAAACTAATGTAAAGTATCAAACAACAGAAGAATAAGTGATTATTACATTTTAACAGAAGTGTAGATAGAACATGTTAAAAGACAAAATAAGCAGATATTAACAGTAAATAAACAAGTAGATTAATAATAAATTTTTACAGCTTGTCCTTTATAATTTTGACAAAATAATAGAATGATAAATGACACAATATGTTACTGCATACGTCAGCAGACTAATTAGGAGCCTTTGTTTGCTTACTTACTACTAAAAGACAAGTTGTCTAGTATGTTCACTATTTTATTTGAGGCCAAAATTGATTGCAATTTAAAAAAAACATATGTTTAATGAAAAATAAGATGTTTTGTTAAAATAAAGCCAATAATAAAAAACGTTGTGGTCCCCTTTTTTTTTAGAAAAGTATCGAAAAGTACCGGTACCAAAATATTGGTATCGGGACAACCCTAGAGCCAACTAATGCGGACATAAATGGCGTGCTTACCCAAAGTCAGCTGACCAAACAGACAAGTGTCCATGGAGTGAGCCACTATAATATTGATCATGATACACGTAGCACACCATGCTTGTTAGTACAACTACATACACTGTCTGGCTAGCTGTGTACGAAGGAAACATGAAATGTGGGCTAATACTCTACAAATACTGTAATATGATTGTTTATGCTCTCTGCTCAAGTTATCGAGTAATGGTGAAATTCTCGATGGACAGTTGTCCGTTTAGTCAAGCTGGCCAGGGGACGTTTCCAGTCGATTCGGCATATCTTGGCTCAAAAGTTCCAGATTTGCAGCGTGACCAAATCGCACCTACCTCACTCTCTGGATGTTTCAAACTCTTCTTTGTGCTCGCTTCTATAAGCAGCAGTTCATCCTCCGTTCGTATATTCAGCTTCAAAAAGATAAGGTTGTGAATCCTCAGTTGTCCAAAAATAGTCATCTTTGTTGTCCGTTACCAAGTCTGCCATGATAACTTGTGTATTTGTTTGCGTAAGTAGGAACACACAGCAGATGCCGGAAGTCGGATGTGCGCTGCTATGGAAACAGAAATAAATGTGCCAGAAAAGGAAGTCCTGCTATTAAGTAAAATGACCAAGATAAGGTAGATATTGTACATATCACATATTGTTATGAACATATCAGTTCCTACATTTTAAATAGACTTATTTACTGTATACAGACATGCAGTGTGTATATAAAACATTGATTGAGGCTTTTGATTATTATTATATAATTAGGACAAAACAACTTAATCCGACCAATCTATGAGCTCGAACTGATGAAGTCGACTCGGATGACAAACCAAACAGTCCAGTTGCGACCTGGATGAATGAGAACATTCATAGACACAAAACAACTTAGTTACATAAAACAAATTATCAAAAGGACAAAATAACTTACAATTACACAAACCAAATTAACAAAAGACAAAAAAAATAGCAATTACACAAACTAAATAACAAAAAATTAAACAACTTACGATTAAACAAACCAAATCAACAAAAAAAAAACGAACAGTTTAAGATTACACGAACCAAATTACCAAGATACAAAACAACTTACAATTACACAAACTAAATTAGGAAAAGAAAAAAATACTTACAATTTCAGGGAACATAAACAAAAGACAAAACAACTTATAATTACACAAACCACAGCCAAGTCAAGAAATCATGTTGCACAGGTTTTTTGTACAGACTGTTTTGTCTTTTGTGAATTTGGTTTGTGCAATAACAGGTTGTTTTGTCATTTGTTAATCCATTTTCTGTCATTGTAATTAGTTTCATGAAATGTAAAAGTGTTTGGCACTTCCAGGCCACAAATACATACCAGACCAATATCGGGACAAACCTGCTTGTGTTGCAAAACAATTTAGACACTAAAAAAACGATGTTGCCCTTTTTAAGTAGATGATACTAATTTTATACTGCTACACATGCTGCACACTGACTACTCTGAGGTGTGTTTCATTGAATGTGTTCCCCTTAAGAAGAAGATAAAAACATATTGTTAGAAAGAATTAGACCTGCTGTACCTCGATGAGCGCTTGCAGGTTCTCCGGGCCGACACAAGTGAAGTTGGTCAGGAAGTCTCGACATGTTCCCTGCAGCTGCATGTGCTTGCCTTCTTCTCGCTGCGCCTCCAAGGCCCGGAACACCACGGCGCCCAGCACCAGGTACAAAAGCACCCCCGTGAGGATGGCCAGCAGCGTGGAGCAGCGCATGGCCGCACCTCCGCTCACTTCAAATGCGGGCGCCTGTTTTGTTCTGCCGGGGTCCGCGCTGTCGTGGCCTTGATCCCAGCTGCTGCAGCAGAAACATGCCCTCACACGCGTCACACAACACAGGGCATCAAATGGGCCACACCGCAGTGCTGACACACAGCGGATGCAACAGCATCAGGAAAGTGACACTGTCAACAATCACATGCAAACAAGCGCAGCTGTTGTTTCAGCTGCACAAACCTGTTGTAGCGACCACGCCTTCGCCTCTTCCAGTCTTTCTTATCACCAGGTTTGAGGATGGAGTCCCTGGATCCGTAACCGCTGGGAAGCCCATCCACATCACACTCTGGAGGAGGTGACACTACAGACAGGCAGGGATGCATCAGGGAGATGTACTGGGCACTCACTGGACACTTCATTAGGAACGTATACGACAAATAGCACATAGTTGGGAGTTAATACTGCTCAGGTTTGATTGACACACTTGTACTTTTTAGTGGTGTAGAAGTGCACTGCAGGCCCATCTTCCAAATTGGGGTACGAGTAAGTTTGCATTCCTCGGCATCAACATGCTTGTATTCCGCAAACAGTGTGGAAGGTCTTTAGCTCCCCCCAAAAACGAAATATCTGTTACAATCTGTCTCCCCTGGAGATGAGCATGGTGGAGCCACTGGGCTCAGCTGCCACTAATCAGCCTCATCAGCTACATCGGGCGTAGAGGTGGCCTTTTGGTTACTGTTTTCTTCACAGCATCTTAGTCAGGGGCTCTTACCTTCATGTCCGTGACCCCCATTTTGGATTATTCCCCGCGTCTCCTGGTAGGCCCAGTTGCTACCTGCTTTTGCCATTGGTATTTTTGCATTTTTTTCCACGGTGTGCCATTCACACAGCCACAATGGCTTTTCGTTGCTTCTTTGTCCCTCTTCTTTTTGTTAATAAAAACTTAAGAACAGGTGTCCACATTGGGTTAAGACAGTTTGGCCAGATGGTGGGTTGTATATATATATATATATAAATATATATATATATATATACCTGTATATATTGGTATAAAGTACAGTCTTGCCCAAGGACACAACGGACGTGACTAGGATGGTAGAAGGTGGGGATTGAACCCCAGTAACCAGCAACCCTCCGATTGCTGGCACGGCCACTCTACCAACTTCGCCACGCCATATACAAATAAATATGATTAAAAACGATTTTAAAGGGTAAAACCAATTAAAACAGTAAATAGAAAAACAAAATGTATAAAAAAACACAGAGGACAACAGGGACAGAGGACCACACATCTCACGTAGTGTTAAAAGCCAAAGAATAAAATTGGGTCTTAAGACGAGACTTAAAACACTCCACTGTGGGAGCAGTTTGAACATGGAGGGGCAGAGTGTTCCAGAGCTTAGGGCCGACCACAGAGAAGGCCCTGTCTCCCCTGGATTTAAGTCTGGTCTTGGGCACCACGAGCTTTCTCTCGGACCTCAGAGCGCGCGCAGGAGTGTAAATTGGAATGAGGTCCGAGATATAATGAGGTGCCAGTCCATATAAAGCTTTAAAAACAAACAGCAAGGTTTTAAAATCAATTCTAAAATGAACAGGGAGCCAGTGCAAACGGTGAAGAATTGGGGTTATATGCTGGCGTTTCTTGGCCCCTGTTAAAAGTCGTGCTGCCGCGTTCTGGACTAACTGCAACCGGGAGAGAGCTTTTTGGCTAATGCCAGCATAAAGTGCATTGCAGTAGTCCAGGCGGTTTGAAATAAGTCGCCTTGACTAATAATATATACATATATAAAGACATTTTTAAAACAAAAACATTTTGTTTTATATATATATATATATATATATATATATATATATATATATATATATATATATATATATATATATATATATATACATATATATATATATATATGTATATATATATATATATATATATATATATATATATATATATATATATATATATATATATATATATATATATATATATATATATATATATATATATATATATATATATATATATATATATATATACATATACAGTATATATATACATAGAAGATGGCGGCGCATGGGTATGCTGCGGCTCACTAATGCTCTTGGGAGTGTAGAGCGATTTGGCAAAAAACACCCGTCATTTCTGTCAATTTCATGGCTGGCTCAAAGCGTGAACACTCTGTGATCACATACGACCGACAGACAATTCTGGATGTGGATGGATCGGGTCGTTATAGACTGAAAGATGCATGTACGGTGGACCTCCTCGCTAGCATGGGAATACTTCGTGGGCTACATCGAGCGGCCTTTGTAGCAGCGGAGTCAAGTGCTAGCGGTGACCGCCAATGGAGACGACATAAGCGGTGCGAGCGGAAGCAGAAGCGGGGATGCCGAGCGGGGCTAACAACAAAGAGAAAAGCTAACCAAAGAAGCGTGGAGTCTCCGGGTAAGAAGCCATTTAAACTAGAACTAGCCGGCGTCAGGCTGGATAATCCCTGCACACATAGCAATTCTCTTAGAATAAAACACAACTCACATAATGTTTTTTCTTTTGTGACCGTATCAGAGGCAGACATACATTGTACTGAGGTAGCTAACTATGATGCGTTCAGTTTATCGATACATCAAGCTAACAATCTGAATATCCCCATCGTATCAATTCCTAGATATGGTCGAAACTATTTAAAGTGCAATACGCATAATAAACGCAACATTATTAATATTGCTACTTCGGATAATTTCAACAAACAATCCTCAAAACAGCCTACTACCTATAATATGGGCTTTTTAAACATAAGATCATTATCTTCCAAAACATTATTAGTTAATGAAGTCATTAGAGACAACAAACTTGACGTCGTTGGTCTCGCCGAGACCTGGCTCAAACCAGACGATTTTTTTGCGCTAAATGAGGCATCTCCTCCTAACTATACCAATACACATGTTGCCCGACCTCTTAAAAGGGGAGGGGGTGTCGCACTAATATACAATGAAAACTATAATCTTACACCTAACCTAAATAATAAATATAACTCGTTTGAGGTGCTCACTTTGAGGTTTGTCACACCGCTGCCTCTCCACCTGGCTGTTATCTACCGCCCCCCTGGGCCCTATTCGGACTTCATCAGTGAATTCTCAGAGTTTGTTGCTGATCTAGTGACGCACGCCGACAATATAATCATAATGGGGGACTTTAGTATCCATATGAATACCCCATCGGACCCTCCATGCGTGGCGCTCCAGACTATAATTGATAGCTGTGGTCTTACACAAATAATAAATGAACCCACGCATCGCAACGGTAATACGATAGATCTAGTGCTTGTCAGGGGTGTCACCACCTCTAAAGTTACGATACTCCCGTACACTAAAGTAATGTCCGATCATTACCTTATAAAATTCTAAGTTCTGACTCATTGTCAACAAACTAATAATAATAATAATAACTACTATAGCAGCCGCAACATTAATGCTGCCACAACGACGACTCTTACTGACCTACTGCCTTCGGTAATGGCACCATTCCCAAATTATTTGGGCTCTATTGATAACCTCACTAACAACTTTAATGACGCCCTGCGCGACACCATTGATAGTGTAGCACCGCTAAAGCTAAAAAGGGCCCCTAAAAGGCGTACCCCATGGTTTACAGAAGAAACTAAAGCTCAGAAATTATCATGTAGAAAGCTGGAACGCAAATGGCGTGCGACTAAACTTGAGGTTTTCTATCAAGCATGGTGTGATAGTTTAATAACTTATAAACGCATGCTTACCTCAGCTAAAGCTAAATATTACTCAAATCTCATCCACCTCAACAAAAATGATCCTAAATTTCTGTTTAGTACTGTAGCATCGCTAACCCAACAAGGGACTCCTCCCAGTAGCTCCACCCACTCAGCAGATGACTTTATGAATTTCTTTAATAAGAAAATTGAAGTCATTAGAAAAGAGATTAAAGACAATGCATCTCAGCTACAACTGGGTTCTATTAACACAAATACGACTGTATATACGACGGACACTGTCCTCCAAAATAGTTTCTCTCTCTTTGATGAAATAACATTGGAGGAATTGTCAAAATGTGTAAATGGGACAAAACAAACAACATGTTTACTTGACCCAATTCCTGGGAAACTTATCAAGGAGCTTTTTGTATTATTAGGTCCATCAGTGTTAAATATTATAAACTTATCACTTTCCTCTGGCACTGTTCCCCTAGCATTCAAAAAAGCGGTTATTCATCCTCTACTCAAAAGACCTAACCTCGATCCTGATCTCCTGGTAAACTACCGGCCGGTGTCCCACCTTCCGTTTATCTCGAAAATCCTCGAAAAAATTGTAGCACAGCAGCTAAATGAACACTTAGTGTCTAACAATCTCTGTGAACCTTTTCAATCCGGTTTCAGGGCAAATCACTCTACGGAGACAGCCCTCGCAAAAATTACTAATGATCTATTGCTAACGATGGATTCTGATGCGTCATCTATGTTGCTGCTTCTTGATCTTAGCGCCGCTTTCGATACTGTTGATCATAATATTTTATTAGAGCGTATTAAAACGCGTATTGGGATGACAGACTTAGCCTTGTCTTGGTTTAACTCTTATCTTACTGACAGGATGCAGTGTGTCTCCCATAACAATGTGACCTCGGACTATGTTAAGGTAACGTGCGGAGTTCCCCAGGGTTCGGTTCTTGACCCTGCACTCTTTAGTATTTACATGCTGCCGCTAGGTGACATCATACGCAAATACGGTGTTAGCTTTCACTGTTATGCTGATGACACCCAACTCTACATGCCCCTAAAGCTGACCAACACGCCGGACTGTAGTCAGCTGGAGGCGTGTCTTAATGAAATTAAACAATGGATGTCCGCTAACTTTTTGCAACTCAACGCTAAGAAAACGGAAATGCTGATTATCGGTCCTGCTCAACACCGACATCTATTTAATAATACCACCTTAACATTTGACAACCAAACAATTAAACAAGGCAACTCGGTAAAGAATCTGGGTATCATCTTCGACCCAACTCTCTCGTTTGAGTCACACATTAAGAGTGTTACCAAAACGGCCTTCTTTCATCTCCGTAATATCGCTAAAATTCGTTCCATTTTGTCCACAAGCGATGCTGAGATCATTATCCATGCGTTCGTTACATCTCGTCTCGATTACTGTAACGTTTTATTTTCGGGTCTCCCTATGTCTAGCATTAAAAGATTACAGATGGTACAAAATGCGGCTGCTAGACTTTTGACAAAAACAAGAAAGTTTGATCATATTACGCCTATACTGGCTCACTTGCACTGGCTTCCTGTGCACCTAAGATGCGACTTTAAGGTTTTACTACTTACGTATAAAATACTACACGGTCAAGCTCCTACCTATCTTGACGATTGTATTGTACCATATGTCCCAGCAAGAAATCTGCGTTCAAAGAACTCCGGCTTATTAGTGATTCCCAGAGCCCAAAAAAAGTCTGCAGGCTATAGAGCGTTTTCTATTCGGGCTCCAATACTATGGAATGCCCTCCCGGTAAAAGTTAGAGATGCTACCTCAGTAGAAGCATTTAAGTCTCATCTTAAAACTCATTTGTATACTCTAGCCTTTAAATAGACTCCCTTTTTAGACCAGTTGATCTGCCGTTTCTTTTCTTTTCTTTTCTACTCTGCTCCCAACCCGGGGTGGACCGCTAGCCTGTCCATCAGATGGGGACATCTCTACGCTGCTGACCCGTCTCCACTCGGGATGGTTCCTGCTGGCCCCACCATGGACTGTACTTTCGCTGATGTGTTGGAATTTCACAATATTATGTCAGACCCACTCGACATCCATTGCTTTCGGTCTCCCCTAGAGGGGGGGGTTACCCACATATGCGGTCCTCTCCAAGGTTTCTCATAGTCATTCACATTGACGTCCCACTGGGGTGAGTTTTCCTTGCCCGTATGTGGGCTCTGTACCGAGGATGACGTTGTGGCTTGTACAGCCCTTTGAGACACTTGTGATTTAGGGCTATATAAATAAACATTGATTGATTGATTGATTGATATATATATATATATATATATATATATATATATATATATATATATATATATATATATACTACCGTTCAAAAGTTTGGGGTCACCCAAACAATTTTGTGGAATAGCCTTAATTTCTAAGAACAAGAATAGACTGTCGAGTTTCAGATGAAAGTTCTCTTTTTCTGGCCATTTTGAGCATTTAATTGACCCCACAAATGTGATGCTCCAGAAACTCAATCTGCTCAAAGGAAGGTCAGTTTTGTAGCTTCTGTAACGAGCTAAACTGTTTTCAGATGTGTGAACATGATTGCACAAGGGTTTTCTAATCATCAATTAGCCTTCTGAGCCAATGAGCAAACACATTGTACCATTAGAACACTGGAGTGATAGTTGCTGGACATGGGCCTCTATACACCTATGTAGATGTTGCACCAAAAACCAGACATTTGCAGCTAGAATAGTCATTTACCACATTAGCAATGTATAGAGTGTATTTCTTTAAAGTTAAGACTAGTTTAAAGTTACCTTCATTGAAAAGTACAGTGATTTTCCTTCAAAAATAAGGACATTTCAATGTGACCCCAAACTTTTGAACGTTAGTGTACATATATGCATACATACATATATAAAGACATTCTTAAAACAAAAACGTTGACCAAAAGTGAATTATTTTCATTGTTATGAGCAACCTTAATTAACATTGCAAAAAGCACAAGAAGTTAAAGTATTTGTGGGGGGAATCCAAGGCTGTCAGTGCGTAAGAAGCCATGAACTTCACCGCACGTCACTGATTTTACAATGCATAATTGTGATACGTTGGAAAAGGACAGTAGGATCCAAAATGAATGCAGACAGTAGTATGTAGTAAAGATTGAACGATTAACGGCTGGGCTGATTTTTGGCATTTATTGGTATCTGCCTTTTCTTTATCAGTATCTGGCTTTTTTCTTTCTATTTTTTTAAAACTACAACAATTACATTAGCAGATGCAGTATATACAGATTTTATATCAGTATTGAGTATTTTAAAAATTATTAGTCAAGTAGATAGTTATAAACATTGCTCAAGCACCAGCCCCTTTGCTCTGCTTGTGAAGAGTTGCCTTTTTTCACTGCAGTGCTTAGAAAACCGCCCAGCCCCACCCTCATTTTCCCTTCCTCCTGCGATGTTGGTTGCTTGACATATTACATGTACAGATTGATCTCTTCTGCTTCGCTTTCAAAATTGTCTTTCCCCACCCAGGAAATCCAGTTTTTGTCCTTCTTTCCCTTGCTTCGCTACTGCAACAAACAATCCTCCGTCCACAGCACTCGGGGTGTGGGCTCAGAGCGCAGCAAGTGTAACGTTATGTGATTCAGTCAGAAAAGATATCCCTGCCAAAAATCAAAATTCTGTGTAAATATATAAATAGGGAACTTGTTATAGAAGAAAAGAAGAAGATGCACCATGTTTATACTTTCTGTAACATCCAGGAAGAAATTATGTCAGACAGCGTGAAAAATGTCTCAACTGTGAGCTACGTGAAGGAGCCTAGAATTGATTTTTTTGAAATTTTTTGCAATATTTCAGTGTTCCTCACGAAGAAAAACTTTACAATGTGTTAGATCCATGAACTCTAACAACATTGTATAAAACTGAGTATATGGCGAGTTATTGTGACGTACAGTCGTGCTCATAAGTTTACATACCCTGGGAGAATTTATGATTTCTTGGCCATTCTTCAGAGAATATGAATGATAACACAAAAACCTTTCTTCCACTCATGCTTAATGGTTGTGTGAAGCTATTTATTGGCAAACAACTGTGTTTACTCTTTTTAAATCAAAATGACAAAATAAAGTACCCAAATGACCCTGATCAAAAGTTTACATACCCCAGTGACTTTGATCTGATAACATGCACAAAAGTTGACACAAACAGGTTTGAATGGCTAATCAAGGTTCCAATCCTCACCTGTGTCCTGTTTGTTTGTAATTAATGTGTGTGTATAAAAGGTCAGTGAGTTTTTGGGCTTCTGACAGACCATTGCATCTTTCATCCAGTGCTGCACAGATGTTTCTGGATTCTGAGTCACGGGGAAGGCAAAATAATTGTCAAAGGATCTGTGAGAAAAGGTAATTGAACTGCATAAAATAGGAAAGGGGTATAAAAAGCTATTCAAGGAATTGAGAATGCCAATCAGCAATGTTCAAACGCTGATTAAGAAGTGGAAAATGAGGGATTCAGGTAGACCAGCAAAGATTTCAGCCACAACTGCCAGAAAAATTGTTCGAGATGCAAAGAAAAATCCACAAATAACTTAAGCTGAAATACAGGACTCTCTGAAAAATTGTGGTGTGGCTGTTTCACGATACATAATAAGGAGGCACTTGAAGAAAAATGGGCTGCATGGTCGAGTGGCCAAAAAGTTCAATTTTGGTCTCATCACTCCAAATTACTTTGTTCCAGAAGTTTTGAGGCTTGTCTCTGTGCTGTTTGGCGTAATGTAAGCGGGCTACTTTGTGACATTTGCGCAGAAATGGCTTTCTTCTGGCGATAAATAAATATCAGCTCCAAATATCTGTTACCGGCCTCCTTGACCACTAATAATTGGTGTCGGCCCTAAAAAAAACATACTGGCCATCTCTAGTAGGAAGTATTAGAGTCCCTCTAAAAAAAACAGTCACAAGAAATGCAAAGTAAATATTAAAACATTTAATTTAATTTAATTGTATTGTATTGTATTTAATTAATTTAATTAAATGTAACTGTATTTTATTTATTTTATTTATTTTTTATTTTTTTTATTTTATGAAAAACAGCTGCTTATTTGTGTATTTCATGTTTGGCAAAAAGGGAACTAATTTAGCATAGGGTCCGGCTGTGAATCTGTAAATACACATGTAAACAAAAGTATATTTTTATTCCAATGCATGCATGGGTTGAAATATACCTGAATGCTTCTTTATAGACGTCTTAGTTTATCACCAGATATCAATTTGAAAGTGAATACACTATACAATCACTGATGCATCACACACACACACACACACACACACACACACACACACACACACACACACACACACACACACACACACACACACACACACACACACACACACACACACACACACACACACACACACTCACACACACACACACACACACACACACGCATGTAACATTGTTGCAAATGAATGCTGTCTCTATAACACAGTGAGATTTAACACTTCTCCACAAAGGAATATACTATGTGTGCCAATAGCACTGCAGATAATGCTGATGCAGCTTCATTGAAGCATGGTCGTAGTAAAAATGTCTCGGGCGTGGAGACCCAAGAGTACAATGATGTGCACTTACCTTCAAAAAATGAAGAATAATTTAAGAAAGCGGAGTTGCAGTCGCCTCGTGCAGTGTGCAGTGTGCAGTGTTGAGTTCAGGCAGTCACATACTGTATGGGGAGTGTGCCTCAGCAGACAGTGTGTGTGTTTGTGTGTGTGTGTGTGTGTGTGTGTGTGTGTGTGTGTGTGTGTGTGTGTGTGTGTGTGTGTGTGTGTGTGTGTGTGTGTGTGTGTGTGTGTGTGTGTGTGTGTGTGTGTGTGTGTGCGTGCATTGTGAGCAAAGGGAGGTTGCTGAACCCACAAGAGGGGAGAAAATACTCAAGAAAGCTGACTTGATGAAGGAACCGACCGAGTGAGAACTGACGGTGACGGTGGTCTTTGCAGGGTTATGGATAGAGTATTTAGGTGGGGTCGATGCAGGGATTCATTGAGGTCTGATGGCTGCCGACTGGGGAGAAAACTCAATAAGCCCGCACTCTGCTTGACACGAGTAAGGCAGATCCCCTCCTGCGTGTGTGTGTGTGTGTGTGTGTGTGTGTGTGTGTGTGTGTGTGTGTGTGTGTGTGTGTGTGTGTGTGTGTGTGTGTGTGTGTGTGTGTGTGTGTGTGTGTGTGTGTGTGTGTGTGTGTGTGTGTAGATACTGATGCTGTATTGTGCACTTCTGTTAGTAGGGATCAATCTTAAATTAGTTCTAAAACCCAAATTCTGATCATTGGCCCATAATGTATACGTCATCTTTTTTATTATTTGATGAAAGCTATGAAAGCACATATCAGAGAAATTAACGATCTTATTGTATAGTTGAGTGTGGTTTATTTTCTCACATATGAGCGACAATCTTACACCTTTGCCACTTGTTGCCAGGCAGACTTTACCATAAGCCAGCAGGAACAAAATACACGTCATATCTCAATTTTCGTCTGTCATATACAATCATACGAAAACTGAAGCAATTTTTTTACATAAGAAGTAGGAATGTTAACACAAAACACATCTTACAGACAATCGTTTACATGCAGACAAGCAATGCAAAATACATATCATTCTGAGAACTAGCATCCTCTGTAGTGGATATTTTATTTGTCCTCTGTGGAAGACGTAAGTTCTCCGGATGATATAAATCAGTGTCTAGTGGCTATTGTTTGGCCACGGGCGCCCAGTAGAGGGCCGCCATAAATAACTGTTTCTCAGATGTGGTGCTTATGGGCAGCAGCAGTACTCAGTTGTAATACACTTTTCCACCACTTGTGGCAGTATTGACAATATCAAACAAACAGAAGAAGTCTGGAGCTAAAGTCATAGAGAAGTTTCTTAAGTGCAAAAATAATGACTAAAGTGGTGACGCTGTATTTTCATTTGCACTCTAATTTTATTGACAGTTTATTTAACAAACCTATATTATCATTATTATCATCGATCATTTAGTTAAAATGTATTTATTTCAGCACTGCACTGTGCAATTGCATGTACATTTATTTTTCGTCAGTTTTTATGAGTCCCTTCTTCTACTTTATATTTGATTAGTATTTATTTTTGTAATCTGCCTGACCTAAACCTTGGTAATAATCTTTGTGATTAACACATGCTTTTATATAATTTGACAAGATTTATCCTGTTAAACTGTAAGTAGGTTAGATATAATTATTGAATAAGATTCAAATCAAGAGTAAGATTATTAATTCAGTGTTAATATTTCAGTGGGCTCCTCTGTAGGGGAAAAGTTGGACCCCGAGGTCCAAAAAGTTAAGAACCCCTGGTATAAATGAGGAATGAAATGGATAAATAAATTGAGTCACAAATGCATGGGATAATTTGTTTGGGCACTCAAATGCACAATTTATGGCCCCATATCAGAGGTGTCAAACTTGTTTTCATTGAAGGACACTTTACAGTTATGGCTACCCTCAGAGAGTCACTTGTAACAGTAAATATATCAATCAATCAATCAATCAATGTTTATTTATATAGCCCTAAATCACAAGTGTCTCAAAGGGCTGTACAAGCCACAACGACATCCTCGGTACAGAGCCCACATACGGGCAAGGAAAACTCACCCCAGTGGAACGTCAATGTGAATGACTATGAGAAACCTTGGAGAGGACCGCATATGTGAATATAAATGTGTAATAGCCTCATCATATTGTTACACAATTGCATATGCATTTGATTATATTATATTTTTAATAAATATTGCATTAATTATGGTTATACAGAGATCAATAACACAGTTTATTTTTAAGCGTGAATGGTTACCTGAAAGGTGAGTGTTGTTATACGGTCAGTGATCAGGTCAATGCTTACACCAGTGCAAAGATGAGTGAGAAGACTAGTGTGCTCACTGCAAAATTTCACTCCAAAATAAACCCTGACTGGGCGTTCAATAAAACTGTTACCAAGTTTCAAGCAAATAAATGACATGTATTCCATTAATTTTTAAACTCAATTTCAATTTATTCAGGATAGCTCCTTGAGAGGCAACATCTTGTTTTCAATGGGGTCCTAACACAAACACAGAAACACAAAAAATCACCAAAAAACAAAATTAAACACAGTTCCACAGCACCCCGCATCGCACCTGCTCACACACATTTACATAAACCATTGCAATCGATTACAATACAATAATATACAACATCAGGAGCAACATAATACAACTTCAAAATCAGAAACAAGAACACCTTGTTTGCAGGTTGGAAAATAAATGTAAATCAAAGATTAAAAAAAAGAAGTAATGGACTTTAAAGAAGCAGGGAGATTATTCCAATCAGATGGGGCTATGAATTTAAATGATTTCCCAATTAATTTTTGGTACTGTAAAAAATGGATAATTCATATGTCTAGGAGAATGGGGAGCTGTATACTGAACTAAAAGTTGTTTTAAGTATGGTGAAACATGTAAGTAAATACTTTTTAAAAGAAACAAAACCCAATGAAAGTGGAAAGTTGATTTAGGACTGAGCCAATTAACAGCCTGGTACATGACATAATGGTGAGTTCTGAAATGGCACTTCAGGACAAATCTGCACAAAAAATATGTAAAACATTGAGTGGTTTAAGGATAGAGTCAGTAGTGTTTTGGTAAACAACATCCGCAGACACAAGTATGGGAACTATCAATTGTGAAATGATTATTTTTCTAACCAAAAATGAAAAACGACGGATTGATCTGTAGAGAGAACCCAAACAGCCATACATTTTCTTACAAATATAACCGATATGTGGTTTAAAGGTAAGCTCAGGACGGATCCAAAGACCAAGGTATTTAAAATACATAAACTCGTTCTAGTGGAGTTCCATCATTGAAATTAATATATAGCAATATGTTGTGCCAAACACCATAGAACATGATTTGTTCATATCAAGAACAAGCTTGTTGTTATTAAACCAGCATTTAATGTTGTTGCAAGTTATACTCGATTTGTGACATATCAGAATTGGAATTGGTACATAACAGAGTCGTCGGCATAGAAATTAACATGACAAAATGAGCACATTTGTGGTGAATCATTCATAAAAATAGAGAAAAGAAGTGGGCCTAAAACAGAACCCTGTGGGACACCTCTATCAGTTAACATTTGATTAGATGGACAGTGATTGACAAAAACATATTAATATCTATTGTGAAGGTAAGATTTAAACCAAAGGACAGTATTTTGACTCAGTCCAATATGATGCAGTTTGTCCAGGAGAAGATAATGGTCGACCATATCAAAAGCTTTTGATAAATCAATGAAAATTGCACCTGTAAGTTGGCCAATGTCGGATGCAGCAAACGAGTCATTTGAAAATGTTATAGAATTGTAGTTGTAGAAAAATTAGGATGAAAACCGGATTGATATGGAGATAAAATATTAGCTTGAGTGACATAATGTGTTCTTCAAAAACGTTTTTAATTACAGAGACTATAGAAATTGGTAATATAATTGTTAGCATCAGTTGGCGCTCCACTTTTAAAAAGAGGAACAACTCGGGCACATTTTCATATGGAGGGAATAAGATGTGTAAGCAAGGAGAAAAAATGGTAAATGGTGAATAGGTTATACTCATGTAGCGCTTATCTACCTTCAAGGTACTCAAAACGCTTTGACATTATTTCCACATTCACATATTCACACACTGATGGCCAAAGGATCATCAGTACATGAGCAGCAATTTTCACAAATTTAGCTTCAAGACCATCGGGCCAGCACTACAACGCTCTTTCAACTCACAAATGGCCTTGTAAACATCGAGGGGTGTCATTTTCCTGAAGGAGAAACTATTTCGATGAGGGGAAATAACATGTTGAGCCATAAAATAAGGGGCAGTATGCAGAGTAGGAGAAACAAATGAGAAGTGCTTATTAAAAGCATTAGAAATGAGAGCAGGGTCGGAGATAGTATTGATGATATGAAGCTGTTTAATATAATTATATACATATATATATAAAATATTGAGGTGGGCGGGGTTGGGAGGGGTCGGGGTTTGGTGGTAGCGGGGGTGTATATTGTAGCGTCCCGGAAGAGTTAGTGCTGCAAGGGGTTCTGGGTATTTGTTCTGTTGTGTTTATGTTGTGTTACGGTGCGGATGTTCTCCCGAAATGTGTTTGTCATTCTTGTTTGGTGTGTGTTCACAGTGTGGCGTATATTTGAAACAGTGTTAAAGTTGTTTATACGGCTACCATCAGTGTGACCTGTATGGCTGTTGACCAAGTATGATTTGCATTCACTTACATGTGTTTAACAGTAGTGATGGGATCGGCAGTTCTTTTGACTGTACTGAATCACTAGAATCAGTTCCTTAAATTGATTCGTTCAAAAAATGCGTTCACCGAATGACCCCCCCCCAAAAAAAAAATTTGGGGGGCGGGGGGGGGCGCGTGCGTAGTACAGACAGTACTGTGCAGACATTCGCGCACTGCGTAGGGACTCGCGTTAATCTAACAACAACAACAGTTGCAGTAGAAGGGATAATAATAATAATAATAATAATAATAATAATATGAATCAGAATTGATCCCCAAGGAGAAATTTATTTTTGTTACAATAACTGTGTAAATAATACCCTATGTATGTGTACATACATTAGTTATTATTTTTATTTTAAATCTTCTCAAAACAGCCTGCTTGCACTTTACCCCCCGCCCCTTCTTTCTGTCTCCTCTACTAGTCTACTCTCATTTTGTTTTCATGTGGCTTGTTTTCATGGGATCGGCAGTTCTTTTGACAGTACGAATCACTAGAATCAGTGACTGACACAGCGCCACACTGTGGCCGCAGTTCAGTATGTGTACCGAATCACTTCTGCAGCAGCAGTACAGTTTAATTGCAAATCAGCATTATTATAATGATGATGATAGCTACTAAACAACAACAACAGTTGCAGTAGAATGGATAATAATAATAATAATAATAATAATATGAATCAGAATTGATCCCCAAGGAGAAATGTATTTTTGTTACAATAACTGTGTAAATAATAGCCTATGTATGTGTACATACATTAGTTATTATTTTTATTTTAAATCTTCTCAAAACAGCCTGCCCTACACGTTACCCTCCGCCCCTCCCCCTCGCGTCGCTGCTGCTCAGCCTGCACGGATTTTCTTTAACTTTATGTGTTGAGATAATGGGGACGTGTGTTTGTTTTCATGTGTCTTGAGTCAACATTAGCCGTTAGCTTGGAGAATGAATGGAGAACGGATGCCAATGGCATGAAACATATCCCCGCGACGGGGGGAGAATCACTCGCAGCATTGGGGCAAGCAGAGCAGAGAGCGAGAGCGTTGACGTTCACTGAGTGATTCATGTCGTTAATCCGCGGTGAACGAATCGTTCGCTCAGTCCCTCCCCCCGCCCTCTCATTGGCTGCGTCGTTCGCCGACGTCGAGGGTTCAGTGAGTCACAGAATGCGCTAGTTCCACTCATACCGGCATGGTCGCGGCGGAGCTCAACTGAACTGAGAAAGGAACGAATCAGTTCATGAAGTGATTCGGTTCAGTACGTTCACTCAAAAGATTCGTTCTTTTGAACGAATCGTTCGCGAACGACACAACACTATTTAACAGCCGCATATAATATGTGACTGGGCCGGCACGCTGTTTGAATGGATGAAAAGCGGTCGTGACGACAGGTTGTAGAGGACGCTAAAGGACGTGCCTTTAAGGCAAGCCCTCAATATTGTTGTCCGGGCGGAAATCGGGAGATTTTCGGGAGGGACACTGAATTTCGGGAGTCTCCCAGGAAAATCGGGAGGGTTGGCAAGTATGTCATAAACAACATGGTGGTCCAATACAAACGATGGGGCAGGCCAATACAAACGATATGGCGGGCCACCATAGAAGATGAGACAGGTCACTAGAAACGAAGAGGCGGTCACAATATATGATATGGCGGGCAACTTAAAACAATGTGGCGGTCCAATGCAAACAAAGTTGCAGGCCTCTATAAACGATGTAGCAAGCCACTAAAAAGGATGTGGTGGGCCATAATTAATGATAAGGTGGGCCATGATAAACGATGTAGCAATCGAATACAAACGATGTGGCGGGCCAAAATAAACAATATGGTGGGAAACTAAAAACGATGTGGCAGGTCACTAAAAACGAAGAGGCGGATCACAATAGACGATGTGGCGGTCCAATGCAAACGATGTGGCGGGTCACAATAAACAATGTGGCAGGCCTCTATAAATGATGTGGCGAGCCTATAGTGGTAAGAGTGTCCGCCCTGAGATCGGTAGGTTGTGAGTTCAAACCCCGGCCGAGTCATACCAAAGACTATAAAAATGGGACCCATTACCTCCCTGCTTGGCACTCAGCATCAAGGGTTGGAATTGGAGGTTAAATCACCAAAAATTATTCCGCTGCTGCTCACTGCTCCCCTCACCTCCCAGGGGGTGATCAAGGGTGATGGGTCAAATGCAGAGAATAATTTCGCCACACCTAGTGTGTGTGTGACAATCATTGGTACTTTAACTTTAACTTAATTATATATACAAGGTGGCAGTTCACTATAAACAAAGTTGCAGGCCTCTATAAACGATGTAGCAAGCCACATGAACGATGTGGTGGGCCATGATAAACGATGTAGTGGTCGAATACAAACGATGTGGCGGGCCAAAATAAACAATATGGCGGGCTACTTTGAACAATAAACGATGTGGCAGGAAACTAAAAGCGATGTGGCAGGTCACTATTTATATGACGTGGCGGGGTACTTTAAAAGATGTGGCGAGCCATTATAAACGATGTGGCAGTTCACTATAAACAAAGTTGCAGGCCTCTATAAACGATGTGGGCGTTGCATGATGACAAACCTTGATGTTCAAATTGACAATTTGCCATAAAACATCATCATATTTGCATCGTATTTGGTATCCATAATGACCAAGACCCCTTATGGATAGGTCACTTCCTGAATTAGTCTCAGTGCCACCTAGTGGTGACAGGAAGTGTCATGAAAAAGGCACATTAGTGTTCTGCTCCTACGGGGTTTGTCTGATGGACATCCCATTGAGTGTCAGCATGTAAGACAGAATGATGAGTTGGGGTTGTCAACCACATGCATGCACAGCACACGTGGTGGGTGTGGCATGGCGGCGAAGGTTCTGCCTTCGCCAATGACCATCAAAGAGTCATAATTGGACTGCAGATGGTCATATTTGGTCAAGAGTTGATACAGGAAGTCCATCCATCCATTTTCTACCGCTTATCCCTTTCGGGGTCGCGGGGGGTGCTGGAGCCTATCTCAGCTACAGGAAGTAAAAATCCAATATAGAGATCACCCCAAACAGACTGACTAGTGGCCCCTTACAAAGTTAGGAAAAAAATATCCCCCAGCACCCGGGGCTCGGATCTTTACGAAACTAGGCGGAGACGTCTGTCATGGGAGGGCCACAAAAAAGCCTCAAGAACGTATGCCCCAGAACGAACAGGAAGTCGGCCATGTTGATTCCAAGTGGCCATTTTGGGAGGAAACTAGGTGTTGTACCTTGTCGAACGAGCCTTTGTGACTTGAACCAAATGAGCCCACGCGGAGATGACATGACGTAGACTAATGGCCGATGATCAATTGCGAACCGATTTAGCCTACGTCTTAGGATGTGGGCGGAGCCTTTGCCACTCGCCAAGCAACACGAAACGTGATTAACTCAGCTCCACAAGGTCAGACGTTGGTTATATTTGGTGTGCATGATGAAGATGACAGGGTGACCACAGCCACATGACACTTCTTCAATTTGTGGCAGCGCCCCCTGGTGGTGACAAGGAAGTGACCCCAAATTGCACGCCTAGCATAATACCCATTTGTCTTAGGTGATTTAATGAATCACTTTCATGTTCACACAAAGCACATTGCACAGACTGAGGATGTTAAGCATGATGATCGATAACACGAAGGTGGGCGGGGCATGGCGGCGCAGACTGCTCCTCGCCATAAATCAGCAAACTGTCATTACTTCAGATGATTGGATCTCCTTCTTCTAAACTTATGTGAGGGTTGAAATCAGGATGTGATCATGGCCCCATGTTGATATTGACGCGAACGGCACCATGTGGGCGGAGCCTTTGAGACTCGCCAAACAATACAAAACTTGAATAACTCGGCTCCATAAGGTCCGACATTAGCGTGTGTGATGAATATGACACCCTTAAGAGAGCCACATGACACTTCCTCAATCAGTGACAGGAAGTGCCTCCAAATTACGACCCCTCACACATATACCCATTTTTCTTATGTCCGTCCATCCATTTTCTACCGCTTGTCCCTTTCGGGGTCGGGCACAAACAGAGGGGATTCATATGGCGCCGATTCCAGGAGGGATCTCTCGTGAGAGGAAAAGGGGGGGCTGATCATTTTGCATTGCAGTCTGCTGAAAATTATGGAAAGCACCAGGGATCTCGCGTGAGAGGAAAAGGGGGGGGGGGGGCTGATCGTTTCGCAATGCAGTCTGCTGAAAATTATGGAAAGCACCAGGGATCTCGCATGAGAGGAAAAGGGGAGGGGGGGGCTGATAATTTCACAATGCAGTCTGCTGAAAATTATGGAAAGCACCAGGGATCTCGCGTGAGAGGAAAAGGGGGGGGGCTGATCATTTTGCAATGCAGTCTGCTGAAAATTATGGAAAGCACCAGGGATCTCACGTGATAGGAAAATGGGGGGTGGGGGGGGGGCTGATCATTTCGCAATGCAGTCTGCTGAAAATTATGGAAAGCACCAGGGATCTCGCGTGAGAGGAAAAGGGGGGCTGATCATTTCGCAATGCAGTCTGCTGAAAATTATGGAAAGCACCACTCTACATAGCAACTGACCAAAGTTGAAATTGCCAGAAAACACATTTGAAGATATTCTACACTCTACTGCCATCTGTTAAAGCGGATGGTACATCCCTCCCAATTTGGCACGTTTCATGTGTCAGGTAAACTTCCTACTGTATAACAAACTGATTATTTTAAGCATCTAAGCATTCTATGACCACCCATAACATGTGGGTGGGCACAGAATGGCGGCGGAGACTGCGGGGGATGTCAACTTTAAAGCTCAGTTTATTTTAAAGCTCAGTTTATTTTAAGACTGTCATCAAGTGCAGCTTCACATGACAGGATTGTTCAGCTGTCAATCACTGGTCAATAGTGAAGGGGCTGAACTGCGACACATTTATTTGTCGTGTTGCACAGGTGTAACTAATATTTTCTCTTCATACAAATGTACAATTACTGTATGTACACAAATAGTGTGCAGTAAAAAGCAGGTCGAAAAAATGTCCCTGTTCCGGAACTTGGTTTAAATTGGATTTATTTCATGCACTCAACAGATCAAGTGCAAGCAAATATATCTACACCCTTCACTTGAGTCTAAGCTTGAGTGGTTGTCTGGTTGATGCTCCATTCCAGGCTAACACAGACTGATTCACCCATTTTATTCAATTCACGCATAAAAGATCTAAAATGTCTTACTTTTTGGTCGCTGGCAGCTTTAGTTCCACACTCTGAGGTCCGCCCAGTCAACAAAAGCAGCAATGCTGAGCAAAGAACGCCTTTAAAAGGAGCTGGACCGGAGTAAAAATCTCCAATTGATGACCCTTCAGCATTAATGTGTTGACATTTACAAAGGAGGATGGTGGTAAATAAAAGAGAGGGAGAGGGAGGGCCCGGCGACTGTGCAATTATGAGCACTTTATTTTCAATTAAGACATCGTGAGCCCACTGTAAGCTCTACTTTCTGACATTTTTGATGATGCAGCTGACTCCTTGGACTAGATATTGATTGGGTTGGCAAACGTGTGCAATCATTGCTTATTTAAGCAAAGATGCACTTTTAGTGCACAATAAACAAACAAAAAATGCCATTATTTTCCTGATGGTGTTCTATTACAACTAACACAATTTAGCTCTTAGCAATAAACTTTTCTAATAAGGCTTTCTTGTTAACATGTGTCAAATGTAAAAAAACAAAACGAAAAAAATAAAATAAAACGTATTTTATTCATTTGACAAATCTAAAAAAAACAATACAGGTTGGTTTTGGTTCCAAACATAAATTAAGTGAATATACATTCATTTTCCACTGTTCTGGGTCACAGGTGGGCTGGGCTGGAGCCTACCCCAGCTCACTTCAAGGTACACGTGGAATCAAAGAAAAGTAGAACTTGCACACATGCTGCAAGTCAAATGAATCTCTGTGAGCTATACTGTAATAGCTGCAAGTATCCATCCATCCATTTTCTACCGCTTGTCCCGGAGGGTGCTGGAGCATATCTCAGCTGCACTCGGGCGGAAGGCGGGGTACACCCTGGACAAGTCGCCACCTCATCGCAGGGCCCACACAGATAGATATATTGTAATATATGTCATGATAAAATATTAATATAGCAATGATACTATCACTGATGTTATTATGTGCATGCACTGTCAACACAACACCATTAAAAAATTATTTAACTCAATTGCTTTATTACATACTTTCTAATCATTTTTATTAGGTACATTTTTGGGGCCCAGCAGGGACTTCTTGCAGGCCTAAACGCTATCTGAAGCAGTGACCTGCAGTACATTTCAAACTTAAACTCTAGTATTTATTTCATGAAATAGTATTATACCTGTTTATGTATTCCCAAGTTAATTATATTTCTAAAATGTGCATGCCTCTATGTGTTGCAAAGTTAATGTAATCGGCCCAACGCCTTCAGAATTAAGAATGCAGGCCTGATAAATTATGTTAACAGTGGGGCTATTTCTTTATCCCGCAGGTATCGAACTTGTGGCACGCGGCCCAAATCTAGCACTCTGAATCAATTAATGTGGCACACGAAAACCTAGAAATAATGTGTGTCAATGAAGCGCTTTATCTTTCTTGCTAAATGTATTTTTTTTTCTCAATTTGGACAAAAAGATAATTTACTGGGTGCAATTGTATACGTTATAAACGTTAATGTTATCTGATCATGTAACAAGATATTTCAAGCATATCAAAAATCTCTAAATATCTGCTTGCCAACTTCACTTATTTTAAAGCATACTATCCATCAATTTGTTAGTAATATATATATATATATATATATATATATATATATATATATATATATATATATATATATATATATATATATATATATATATATATATATATATATATATATATGTAGTGTACATATATATGGGGTCCAGGTAAGTAGGTGAGTATGATGCACTTGTATATATATGTTTCTACGTTTTTGTCATGGTATTAGATAAATATTGTTTCTGAACTGCTCCAGATAATGTTTGGAGTTATCTCATTTTCTCGCAGAGACGTTACATTCACGCTTGTTTAGCGGCAGCTTCCACCGGTGATACAAAAGTTTGGAGTTCCTTGCAGAAATGTAACTCCAGCGTATCGTCATCAATGTATCGGAAATTAAAAGGTTAACTGCATTTCTTGCTTTTGGAATATTGGTATTCATCCTCAATATGCAAATAGTCCTCCCTGTATTGCCGCACCTTTGTTATGCTGTGGTTTTATTTAACATGGCAGCGTGGCTCGTTATTAACGGGAGCATTAAGTTGGTTACAGAATGCTTTGTTGTATTAAACATGTTTGTGTATGGTACTTGTTCGTTGTATCGTGGGGTTAAACTACTGGTTAAAAAATATTGTAAGATTTGTATCACAAATTACTCAAAAAAGCATAAAGATGAAGTATCATATTGCTGTAGCACTATTGATGTACCGGTACATACTTGCTTTTGACAGATTTTGGTCCATAAAATAAGTTAAGTGTGATGGAACTGGGTTGCATTAGAAAAAATGGACTGCATTATTACAGCTCCAGGGGAGCTATTTTATGGTTTAATTCAATTCCTCCAAGCCCTAAAAGCTTTTACACAAGAGAGACATATCACATCAGGCATGTGGAGGAAGTGGGAAATATTCTGAGGCCTCCTCATTCTAGAAGTTTCTGGTGATTCTATTCTAATTTGACAAAACAGTGCCAGTGCAGGTGAGGACACTCCTTTTCTTGAGGAATAGAATCCAGGGATTCTCAAACTGTGGTACACGGGCACCATCCAGTCGTACGCCAAAGAATCACTTCATTAAAGTAGTGTTCTATTTGTTTGTATTCAAACTGTGTGTAGTGGCCAAAATTATTCAAATGTATATACTAATTATATATATATAGTGTTTTTTAGTTAAACTCATATTGATCTTTAAGTTATATTCAAAAGTTTGGGGACCCCTGCCCTACACCAAATGGATGTAAAGACTGCTTACCTACATGCTGCAATGGACTGTGAGGTATATATGGAACAACCGGAAGGTTTTGAGGTCAAGTCAAAAACAGGAGAACACTTAGTGTGTAAACTCAATAAGTCATTGTATGGTTTAAAACAGTCTGGGCGTCACTGGAACATGTTACTGCAAGATCACCTTACAGAGAATGGTTTTGTACAAAATTATGCTGATCATTGTCTACAGTAGAGAATCTGAGAATGAGAAAGTGATTCTGTTAGTATGGGTGGATGACCTAATCTTAGCGGCGAGTAGCAACACCTTACTCAGTGATGTAAAGGAAATGTTGAAGAGAAGGTTTAAGATGAAAAATATGGGTCCACTTAAACACTTCCTGGATATTGATTTCCAACAGAGTGAAGGAGAGATCAAAATGACTCAAAAGAAACACAGAGAAGATGTTAGCAAAATTTGGAATGTCCATGTTCTGATGTTTAAATGTTAGTTGTCTGGTTGTAGTTGTGTCTGCGCTTGTGTTTTTGTTCTGTTGTTTTTGTGTATGTTAAGAAAGCAATGATGCACTGTGCCCAAGACAAATTTCCCCGCGGGGACAATAAAGTTGAACCTTGAACCTTGAACCTTGAGACTGCAAGCCGAGATCCACCCCATGCGAGCAAAAGTTAAACTTTGACAATAAGGGTGAAGTTATCGATTCAACTGGATATAGAGAAATAGTAGGTAGTTTGATCTACATTATGACATGTACTAGACCTGACTTGAGCTGGGTTGTTAGTAAACTATCACAACACCTAGCAGAACCAAAGCAGCAGCACTGGGCGACTGCAAAGCACCTACTGAGGTACTTAAAGGGTACTATAGATCAAGAACTACACTTCCAGAAATGTGAGAAAAGCTTTCAACTTGAGGGATATAGTGATGCTGATTGGGCAGCTGATAAAAATGATAAGAGGAGCACAACTGGATACTGTTTCAGCTTGACTGAGAATGGTCCACTTATATCGTGGAAGAGCAGGAAACAGCCAACAGTGGCACTCTCCACCTGTGAAGCTGAGTATATGGCACTAGCAGCCACTACTCAAAAGAGTATGTACCTTGTGCAACTACTTAAAGGAATAGATGGTAGTCACCAGCATCTACCAGTCAAGATATATGAGGACAACCAGGGGGCAATAGCTTTATCTAAGAACCCATTATGCAGACAGAGGAGCAAACACGTAGATATGAAGTATCACTTTATACGGTCTGCACACACAGAAGGGAACATTTCTATAGAATACTGCCCTACTGCAAACATGGTAGCTGATGTTTTTACCAAGCCAGTGACCAAGGCTACATTTGAGAAGTTCAAGGGGTATTTGTTTGGAGAGTGATGTGAACTGGCAGATGTAAATAAGTTGGAAGTTTTAACACTGCCATTATGCCAAAATGTTTTATTTTGGAGTTATGTATTTTTGGTTTTTGTTTACCATTTTAGAGAGCTATAAACATGTCTTTGAGTGGGAGTGTTAAGCACATTTAATAATATAAATAGCAAAGCCATGTTGAATATCTTACGCAGTGACGTCATGTGCCTGCGTGCACTGAAATGGTATTGTGCGCATGCGCAGAATAAACCTTGCAGTAAGTTCCTGGACCAAAGAAATAATAATAATAATAATAATAATAATAATGGATTAGATTTATATAGCGCTTTAATGTTTGCTTTTTAATGGCGGCTTGTTTATTTCCTCCCGTGAATACAAAATGCTAGCTAACCACATTGGTGACTGTTATAACGATTAGACTGCTGCAGAAATGAGTAATGCTACAGAGTTAAACCAAGACAAAGCTAAGTCTGACATACTAATACGTGTTTTGATACGCTCTAATAAAATATTATGACCAACGGTATCGAAAGCAGCGCTGAGATCAAGAAGCAGCAACATGGATGATGCATACATGATGTGGTCGTCATGGGGAGCGGTCGCATCTTTTTTCGCTCCCACGGTAGCGGTCGTTTGATTCCGCACTTACTCCTTTTTCTATTGTGGATCACGGATTTATATTTTAAACCACCTCGGATACTTTACCCTCTTGAAAATGAGAGTCGTGAACGCAAAATGGACAATCACAGTGATTTTTATCTCATCGACAATACATCGGCGAAGCACTTTAGTTTCGAAGCTAACGTGATAGCCGCGTGCTTGACTGCAGTTCGAAACAGAAGAAACATGCCCGACTGGAAGAATAGACCGAAGATCAACAATACTACTATTACTTCTACTCTCAGGAGACACTGAACTTAACCCTGGACCTGTAACCACCCGGTTAATGTTGTCCCGGCTGGCGAAGCCTAGCAATGCTACTGCTAACAACGCCATTGAAGCTAACTTAGCTACGAGACCTCCTATCTGCTCATCGCAACCCGAGCTCACCTGTGCTCCAGCGATCGGCGGCTCGACAGAGGACGTCACCGTTCATCGACACGGTCGGCGGAAATGGAGGACGACCCAGACATCGATGAAGACAGCGGCCCGGCGGTGAACAGCACGGTGGTGAACAGCAGTCAACGAGGTGACTGTCGACATCAACACCCCGGTCTGCAGTAGAGACGGCGTAGCAGGGGTCCACACGGCCTCTCCCCGGTCCCTGACGGTCGAGGACGTGGCGTCTGGACCCGCGGCCTACACAGGATTTAGGGGCTCCTTCATCCTACCATTGTCTTTTTTTTCAACCGGACCAAAGCCCGTGAAAATGTGAAATCAACAACTCCCCCCCCCCCCCCCCCCCCTCCAACTCCGCCCCTCAATAAAGCCCACGGAAAAAAAAAACACCCCCGCCCCCCCCTCTCCAACTTCAATAACAACCAACAACTTTTCTGGACAGTACCACTACACAGCGGACTCTGATGCTCTTTTTGGTTTCAGTGGACTACACATCATCCACCTTAAAGGCCTACTGAAATTAGTTTTTGTTATTTAAACGGAGATAGCAGATCCATTCTATGTGTCATACTTGATCATTTCGCGATATTGCCATATTTTTGCATGAAAGGATTTAGTAGAGAACATCGACGATAAAGTTTGCAACTTTTGGTCGCTGATAAAAAAAGCCTTGCCTGTACCGGAAGTAGCGTGACGTCATGAAAGGCTCCTCACATTTCCCCATTGTTTACACCAGCAGCGAGAGCGATTCGGACCGAGAAAGCGACGATTACCCCATTAATTTGAGCCAGGATGAAAGATTTGTGGATGAGGAACGTGAGAGTGAAGGACTAGAGGACGCATCTTTTTTCGCTCTGACCGTAACTTAGGTACAAGCTGGCTCATTGGATTCCACACTCTCTCCTTTTTCTATTGTGGATCACAGATTTGTATTTTAAACCACCTCGGATACTATATCCTCTTGAAAATGAGAGTCGAGAACGCGAAATGGACATTCACAGTGACTTTTATCTCCACGACAATACATCAGCGAAGCACTTTAGCTACGGAGCTAACGTGATAGCATCGGGCTTAACTGCAGATAGAAACAAAATAAATAAACCCCTGACTGGAAGGACAGAAAATCAACAATACTATTAAACCATGGACCTGTAAATACACGGTTAATGCTTTCCAGCCTGGCGAAGCTTAACAATGCTGTTGCTAACAACGCCATTGAAGCTAACTTAGCAACGGGACCTCACAGAGCTATGCTAAAAACATTAGCTATCCACCTACGCCAGCCAGCCCTCATCTGCTCATCAACACCCGTGCTCACCTGCGTTCCAGCGATCCACAGCGCGACGTAGGACTTCACCCGATCATCCGTGCGGTCGCGGCCAGCGTCGGATAGCGCGTCTGCTATCCAAGTCAAAGTCCTCCTGGTTGTGTTGCTGCAGCCAGCCGCTAATACACCGATCCCACCTACAACTTTCTTCTTTGAAGTCTTCATTGTTCATTAAACAAATTGCAAAAGATTCACCAACACAGATGTCCAGAATACTGTGGAATTTAGAGATGAAAACAGAGCTTTTTGTATTGGATTCAATGGTGTCCGAATACTTCCGTTTCAACGATTGACGTCACGCGCATACATCATCATACATAGACGTTTTCAACCGGAAGTTTAACGGGAAATTTAAAATTGCACTTTATAAGTTAACCCGGCCGTATTGGCATGTGTTGCAATGTTAAGATTTCATCATTGATATATAAACTATCAGACTGCGTGGTCGGTAGTAGTGAGTTTCAGTAGGCCTTTAATGTGAACAGCCTCTGTGTAACCAAACTCGACCAAATCAGAGAAATGTTCCTCAACACGAAGGTTAAAATCCTATGTTTCTCTGAAACCAAATTTGATCAAAGTATTTCTGACTCAGAAATAGAGATAGAAAACTTTTTGGTTATCAGAAAGGACAGGAATAAACATGGTGGGGGTGTTTGTATGTGTATTCACCAGGATACATAACTCGCACTGATCTCAACCACAGTGACCTTGAATCTGTGTGGGCGGAAATCAAATTTAAAAACGCTAAGCCGGTACTGATAGGGACTGTTTATAGACCCCCTAATCCGGGGGTCGGCAACCCGCGGCTCTAGAGCCGCATGCGGCTCTTTAGCGCCGCCCTAGTGGCTCTCTGGAGATTTTTCAAAAATGTATGAAGAATGGAAAAAGATGTGGGGAAAAAAATCTATTTTTTTGTTTCAGTATGGTTTCTGTAGGAGGACAAACATGACACAAACCTCCCTAATTGTTACAAATCACACTGTTTATATTAAACGTGCTTCACTGATTCGAGTATTTGGCGAGCGCCGTTTTGTCCTACTAATTTTGGCGGTCCTTGAACTCACCGTATAGTTTGTTTACAATGTATAACTTTCTCCGACTTTCTAGGACGTGTTTTATGCCACTTCTTTTTCTGTCTCATTTTGTCCACCACACTTTTAACGTTGTGCGTGAATGCACAAAGGTGAGTTTTGTTGATGTTATTGACTTGTGTGGAGTGCTAATCAGACATATTTGGTCACTGCATGACTGCAAGCTAATCGATGCTAACACGCTATTTAGGCTAGCTATATGTACATATTGCATCATTATGCCTCATTTGTAGCTATATTTGAGAGCATTTAGTTTCCTTTAAGTCCTCTTAATTCAATGTATATCTCATGACACACTATCTGTATGTAATATGGCTTTTAATTTGTTGCGGCTCCAGACAGATTTGTTTTTGTATTTTTGGTCCAATATGGCTCTTTCAACATTTTGGGTTGCCGACCCCTGCCCTAATCAGAGTGATTTCTATGGGGCTCTCGAGGAGTGCTTGGCTGGGGTAGACAATGTGGAGAATATTATAACTGGAGATCTGAACACAGATATTCAACGCAGAGATGCGCCTGTCTTCAGATCCTACAGTAAGCTTTGTAATCTACACGGTCTTTCCCAGCTAATAACACTACCTACAAGGGTGTATGATTTCACCCAATCAACCCTAGATCTCATTCTCACTTCAGACCGGCCTAAAATAAAAAATAGTGGGGTCATGATCTGTGGTCTTAGCGACCACTATCTAACCTTCTGCACCCGCAAAATAGCTAAACCCAAAGCCAACGGCCACATGACAGTCCAATCCAGATCCCTTAAAATATACTCCAGTGATAACTTCAACCTAAAATTAGATGAGTGGGACTGGTCCCCTGTGCTCACGAGCAACCTGGTCGATGTTGCTTGGGATCGCTTCAAAACGGCGTTCCTAAAGATACTAAATGACATGGCTCCCGTGAGAACAGCCAGGATCAAAGCCCGCTCCAAACCATGGATGAATCCGGACCTATTAGCTACCATAAAAGACAGAGACAGAAAATACTCCGAATACCAAAAGTGTAAAACAGAAGTAGATAAACAACCCAATAATAACCTCAAATCACTCCTTTCAACTCTCAAAAAGCAATGCAATAAATTAAGAAATAAGACAACCAACCTGATTAAATCCTTTAAAAAAATTTCATTAACGACAAAATAGAGGAAAACACAAATAAACCACGTGAGCTCTGGAAAATCCTCAACAACCAGCTTCCCGGTTGCAGCCAGAAACTAAAAACCACTCACCAACATCAACATCAAGGAGGGTGACTCCCTCATTACAGACAAAATGGAGGTAGTAAGCAGACTTAACACCTTTTTCACCAGCATAGCCACAACTTTAGTCAACAAGCTGTCCCACCACTCTTGTCGCTTTGGTGTAGAACACATTAAAGCCTTCTACAGAAAGCTAGGAGTATCCATCAATGATTTCAAATTAGAAGTGGTCTCAGCTGATGAGGTGCTTAAAAAATTGAGCGCGCTCCACCCAAACAAGGCCACCGGCCTTGATAATATTCCCTCCAGATTCCTCAGGGACTCTGCCTCCACCATTGCCCCAATCATCACGCACATAATAAACCTCTCAATTACACAAGGCCAAGTACCAAAAGATGATAAGATAGCAAGAGTAACTCCCCTCTTTAAAAAAGGAAGCAAATTGGAACCTGGCAACTACCGACCTGTTTCTATTCTCAGTTCCATTTCGAAAGTAATGGAAAAAATAGTTTATGAACAGGTCGATAGTTACCTTGCTACTAATAAACTCATGTACAAATTCCAATCCGGCTTCAGAACTAACCACTCCACTGACACATGCCTTCTCTATCTGACCGACCACATCAAACATGAGGTGGACGCGGCAAATACTGCGGCATGGTCATGCTGGACCTTCAGAAGGCCTTTGACACCGTTAACCACGCTATACTGTTGGATGAGCTCAGAGCAATCGGATTTGACAAAACCTCATCGAGCTGGGTGCAATCTTACTTGGAGGGGAGGGAACAGGTGGTAGAGTTGAACGGCATCGTGTCCCCCCCCTCTCAGTAAGTTGTGGAGTCCCCCAAGGCAGTATATTAGGGGCTTTACTGTTCCTAATATACATAAACGACATGTCATCAGCATGCGACTGTGAATTGTTCTTGTTTGCGGATGACTCGGCTCAGGGTGGAGGACAGAGTAAAACAACTTGCACTGAGCCTAGTCTATAAAATCCGCTACACCTCCCTGATACCGAAGTACATGTCAAACTACTTCCTTAACGTAAATGACCGCCATAACCACAACACCAGGGGGAGCTCCACTAACCACGTTAAACCCAGATTCCGATCTAATAAAGGTCTTAACTCATTCTCTTTCTATGCCACATCAATGTGGAATGCGCTTCCAACAGGTGTAAAAGAAAAGGCATCTCTATCCTCCTTCAAAACCGCACTAAAAGTACACCTCCAGACAACTTCAATCCTAAACTAACACCCTCCCCGGATTGTAAATAATCAAATGTAGATACTTTTCCTTATTCTTTCTGATCTCTCTCTCTCTCTCTATGTCCATTATTTGCTGTACATATCATACCAAGTCAGACCTACACTGTTTCAATGTACATTTCTCTGATGATACAATTGTTGATGACTGAAGTGATAACAACCAAACCTAACCCCCACCTCCACATCCCAGATTGTATATAATGTAATTAATGTAAATAATTCAATGTATATACTCTGTTGATTATCTTGTGTGATGACTGTATTATGATGATAGTATATATCTGATAGTATATATCTGTATCATGAATCAATTTAAGTGGACCCCGACTTAAACAAGTTGAAAAACTTATTCGGGTGTTACCATTTAGTGGTCAATTGTACGGAATATGTACTGCACTGTGCAATCTACTAATAAAAGTCTCAATCAATCAAAAAAAAGCATCAGCATCCATCGTTAGCAATAGATCATTAGTCATTTTTGCGAGGGCTGTCTCCGTAGAGTGATTTGCCCTGAAATCGGACTGAAAGGGTTCACAGAGTTTGTTAGACGCTAAGTGTTCTTTTAGCTGCTGTGCAACAATTTTTTCGAGGATTTTCTAAATAAAAGTAAGGTGGGATACCGGCTGGTAGTTTACCATGAGGTCAGGATCGAGGTTAGGTCTTTTGAGCAGAGGACGAATAACCGCTTTTTTGAATGCTAGGGGAACAGTGCCGGAGGAAAGTGATAAGTTTATAATATTTAGCACTGATGGTCCTAATATTACAAACAGTTCCTTGATAAGTTTCCCAGGAAGTGGGTCAAGTAAACATGTTTTTTTTATTCCATTTACACACCGCAGGAGTTCCTCTAATGTCATTTCATCAAAAAGAGAGAGACTATTTTGGAGGGAAATATCTGTCATATATACATTCGTATCTGTGTTAATAGAACCCAGTTGTAGCTGGGATGCGTTGTCTTCAATCTCCTTTCTAATGTGTTCAATTTTCTTATTAAAGAAATTCATAAAGTCATCTGCCGAGTTGGTGGAACTACAGGGAGGAGTCCCTTGTTGGGTTAGCGATGCTACTGTACTGAACAAATATTTAGGATCGTTTTTATTGAGGCGGATGAGATTTGAGCATTAATTAGCTTTAGCTAAGGTAAGCATGTGTTTATAAGTTATTAAACAATCACTCCATGCTTGATGGAAATCTTCAAGTTTAGTCGCACACCATTTGCGTTCCAACTTTCTACATTATAGTTTAAGAGCTCTAGTTTCTTCTGTAAACCAGAGGTTACGCCTTTTTTAGGTTTAGCGGTGCTATACTATCAATGGTGTTGCGCAGGGCGTCTTTAAAGTTGTTAGTGAGGTTATCGATAGAGCCCACATAATTTGGGAATGGCGCCATTACCAAAGGCAGTAGGCCAGCAAGAGTCATAGTAGTGACAGTATTAATGTTGCTGCTGCTAAAGCAGCGGTTATTAGCTTGTTGACAATGAGTCAGAACTTCAAATTTTATAAGGTAATGATCGGACATTACTTTAGTGTACAAGAGTATCATTGCTTTGGAGGTGGTGACACCCCGGCCAAGCACTAGATCTATCGTATTACCATTGCGATGCGTGGGTTCACTTATTATTTTTGTAAGACCACAGCTATCAATTATAGTCTGTAGCACCACCCACGGAGGGTCTGATGGGGTATTCATATGGATATAAAAGTCCCCCATTATAATTATATTGTCGGCGTGCGTCACTAGATCAGCGACAAACTCTGAGAATTCACTGATAAAGTCCGAATAGGGCCCAGGGGGGTGGTAGATAACAGCCTGGTAGAGAGGCAGCGGTGTGACAGACCTCATAGTAAGCACCTCAAATGATTTATATTTATTACTTACACTACACTACTGTATTTTATTGTTGCTCATTATATTGGTACTTGGAGAGCCAAGTTTTTTTCTGAGATGCTCCTTGGTGAAAACAATTTCAAAAAACCCCGATATAACCAATTTGAGTCAGTAAACAAGAAGTTAGTAAGTTTACATTTATTGATAATCAGAAGTCAATTCAGAAACCTCTTGGGATGTACTATCATTTCTTTGTTTTTGTTTTTTTACATTTACATCAAAGTTGTTCTCTGTTTTGACTTATTTTACGATTTAGAGCATTTTTAAAAACACAATATTCATTCCAACAATCACTTTGGAAATGGTTACAAACAAGACAACAGAAGATTTGTGGATTTAAAATTGTTCATGAAATGTTGGCGGTTCATTGCAAACCTGGTAAAATATTCTCCATTTGTGGCGTCCTTGTGGTTAAAATATATATATATATATATATATATATATATATATATATATATATATATATATATATATATATATATATATATATATATATATATAGAAATGGTACACAGACGCTTTATAAAGTTCAAATAAAATAAAAAAAATTTAAAATAAAAGTGTAATTCACTGTGAAAAGAACTGAGCTCATCATATACAGCTAATTTAAAAACTGAAAACCCGAAAAATAAAGGAAATGTTGAAAATCTGGAATGCATAAATTGGACTTGAAGGATGCTTAGTGAGGGCGAGTGAGGCACAAGCAGCGACAACGATTCACAGAGACCCTTGCTGGTGAAACATCCGCCTGAAGATGGAGGCGACATGAAATAACGAGACAGTGACGTCATCTTCCGGGACAGCGACGGTGCTCGCTGCTCAGTAGAGTTTGATCATGCTCTCCCTGCATTTGCCCACTCCGACCCACTTCACTGAAAACCAAGTCAACAGCAAGGTCAAACGTGATTGGCAGGTTTGCGATGGAATTCTTTACAAACCTGGAACCTGCAGGAAGTCCTCGATGAAGCGAATGTAGTTCTGTGCCTGTGATGGCAGTTCTGTGAAGCTGCGGGCCGCCTCGGTGCTGCGGCACCACCCGGGGAAAGTCTTGTACTCCACCTTGACGCGCGTCAGAACGTCCATGTTTGCTGCAAGACAATACACAAAAACATTACAAGTTTATACTGCAATATTTTAAGAGACCTACAGTTGCAAGAATAGTATGTGAACCCTTTGGGATTACTTGGATTTCTGCATAAATTGATGATCAAATTGTGCACGGGATAGATGGAGCTTCTACTCGCTCACTGCGGTGAAAGCCGCAGTGGCTATGGGTAGCGGCACTTTTAAACGGAGTTGTAGTTAAATATTTGACACACTGAGCAAGCAGCAGAGAGGAGCTATTGTTAGCTTATGTGCCAAGTCGCTAACAGAAGTGAACAACAAACTGATGAGAATAAAAGTTGCTACAAGGAGAGATATAAGTTATAAAGCAATTTGGTGTATGTTTAAATAAAGCGATAGTCACTCACTTATAGCAAAATGCAGTCACTGTCCAAAGCGTTGATCCTCCTATTATCAAAGCTTTTCCCAATCAAATTAATCAAATTAATCATATTAATCGTTGCATGTTGTCTACTCTAGTGAACATTTCACCAATTCCTTACTGAATGAAAAAGTCTTTAAGCATAAAAAGTAACAAAAGTTCTTAGGGAAAAATCTTAAGGTTAAGATTATTATAATTCATACAACACAGGAAACAAATTAATAGCTGACCACTTTGTTACTTTTAAAAACAGATGACATTTTAGAAAAGTATATTTTGATTGCACACGGGTTACTAAATTCACCGTTGATCCATGACTTCTACATAATTTCATGAAAAAAAATCAAACACAATCTTTGTGTAAACATGTCATTCCACTTGCTATGTATCATTAAAAACAAAGAGAAATTAAAAAAGGCCACATAAAAATTACACATATTTACACTTCAGATGCTAAATTCGCCAAGTAATAGTTAGCCTTTATATATATATATATATATATATATATATATATATATATATATATATATATATACACATATATACATATACCTGTATATGTACACACACACACATATATATATATATATATACATATATATGTATGTATGTATGTATGTATATATAAAAATAAGTATGGACATTTTTTAAACTTTTTACTTTCACAATTATGATGCATCATAGCGGACTAGCTCATCTATTATGACAATATATTGCGCTGTTATTTTACAATTTCCACCTCATCATTTACCAGGGAAACTTGGTAAAGGCTCTCCATCAACCTGATAGGCCACGCCAACTTTTATCTCTGGCAGAGTGTCCAAAATGTCCAGTTTGGTCAGTGCAATTCTGCGAACACAATCACTCTGTTTAGCGGAGAAGATAAAGAAGGCTTGCATTAAAAAAAATAGATTATTTCCTGACTTACGCCGAAAAGCCGTTGACCATGTGAGCGTATCTGACCAGTATCAAGTCCAGCCAACCACACCGCCGCTTTCGGCCCGTTGTCACGCCAACCTCTCGACCACGCGATTGTAACAAAGCCCCGGTTTCCTGCAACACACCACGCACACAACAGTCGCCACCAATTTACTTGATTCACACTTGTGCTAATAGCACTAAAACAGAGGTCTACAACAGAGGGTCTGCGACCCCCAGGACTGCTAGGAAAATATTTACTTGATTGGACTTTTTCCACATATATTATTTTTCCACAAATGTAAATGTTTTAAATACACATTAACATTGATCCAACACACTGTAGCGTTGTTTATAAATGGCATTGGCATGGACACCCTACTCACTGTACCTTGCAGTTTTATAATGAAAAAAGCCATTACTGTATTCATGCTCGCATTTAAGATAGCTAGCTATTAGCGGACTAGTTCCCAGCTAGCAATTTATGGACTAGTTGCGAGCCAACGATTTGCGCTCCAATTGCCAGCTCACGATTTGCGCACTAGTTGCCAGCTAGCTATCAGCGCTCCAGTGGCAAGCCAGCTATTAGCGCACAAGTTGCCAGCCAGCTAGCTATTAGTGGCATTAATTCTGGGTATCAGAATTGCAGTGATTAAAAACACAAACGGGGAACAAACATATTTTTGTCCACTGCAAGTTTTTAGGTTATGCTTGAAAGGAAAGTAAATATTTCCTTAAAAAAAACAAAAAAACATGTTAACACTTGTTTCATTGCAGTCTCGTTCACAATACAAAAAGCGACTAAATGCATCCTTCACTCACATTATCCTGTTCTGTCGGAAAAGCACCAACGCCAACCCGGGTGGTGTAAGCTTTGACGACACCATACACTCGGCCGACGTGCGACGGAGGCACGCCAAGCCCGGTACACACTCCTCCCACGGTGCAGTTTGACGAAGTCACAAAGGGATACGTGCCTAAGAGTAAACATGTCTATTAGCTGCGGGAGCCAAAAACATCCATCCGTCAGCGAGATTAATGCCCCATTCTCGTGGTACTCACCAAAGTCAATATCCAGCAGCGCAGCGTTGGCTCCTTCCACAAGGATTTTCTTACTGGGTCCAGTGAGAGCTTTGTGCATGAAGTACACACCATCTGTCACTAGAGGGCGCAGCCGCTCTGCATATTCCTGAAGGAAAAAGGACACATTCTTGAACAAATAAAACATGGCATCGGCTACATACTATGTACCATTGAAATGTATTTATGATGAAGTAGTGGTTAAGACTATTTTTCATATTTAATAATAATAATACCTGGGATTTATATAGCGCTTTTCTAAGTACCCAAAGTCGCTTTACATGTAAAACCCATCATTCATTCACACCTGGTGGTGGTAAGCTACTTTCATAGCCAAAGCTGTCCTGGGATAGACTGACGGAAGCGTGGCTGCAATTTGCGCCAACGGCCCCTCCGACCACCACCAATCATTCAATTCACCTGTGTGAGTGGCACCGGGGGCAAGGGTGAAGTGTCCCGCCCAAGGACACAACGGCAGCAATTTTTTGGATGGTAAGAGGCGGGGAGCGAACCTGCAACCCTCAGGTTCCTGGCACGGTTGCTCTACCCACTACGCCATGCCGCCCCATTTACCAGTAGAGTTTTACCACTGCTACTTTGCGTTCCAAGACATCACACAATTAGAACAAACTCAATGTGGCAACATTGTGGACAATTATGTAACATTAATATAACTAGTTTTTTCAGTATTTTCTTACAGACCCAAGACACACACAATAAAAAGAGTTAACTGGCACATACATAAATGTTTTTCATTTTATGAATCGATTTGGAACACCGAGTTTATCCAGATGTAGGGATTTGCAGATCAATCGATTCTCGTGAAAAGTATGTGATCGGCCATTGCCAATTAATGCCAATCAAAAAAAAACTCTGGCTGACAAGCAGATGGCTGCTAATTATATGTCAGCATACAGTGTCGAGCAGTCCCCTAAATTAATAATAACCTCCAATACAGTAATAAACTGCATTTCTTAGTGTCATTATCAAGTAATATCACTGGAGAATGATACTAAACATGTTACACACCGAGAGAAAATAAGGAGCCGGCATGCTGATAGCTAAGCCAACCTAACATTAAACAACACCAAAAAATAAGTACTTAGCAAAGTTTAAAAGTGTAGATGGAACCACTTTCCAGCAGAAAGTAAGCAGTTAATAAGAAATTAACAATTAGGAGGCTTGAGAGAGGATAATTTTACTGTCGATGTGTCAGCATTGTCAGTCAGTAGATGACATGTTAGAGAAGGATTGGAAGAATCCATAATTAATAATAATTGGTGGTGTCGATATTAAGGGTAGAATGAGTACCGGTATGTTCGATATTAGAGTGTTCAGATCAATATTTTCGTTTTCTCATTAAAAAAATGTTTTTATGTTAATTGTTACAAACTCAGGGAATAATTCCTTGGACACAAGAGGACTTTGAGTGCTAAGACCAAAGGATTTAAATGAGTACTAGATTGTAGTTTTTGCTTAAGTTTAGTTAGTGTGTACTACTGACTTAGCTCCAAAAAGTGTATGTAATAAGAGAGAATAAGGAAGTAGTTGAAATAGTTTGTTGATATTGTTAATCTTAGCATAAAACATTTAAAACATATACAATTAATACCGTATTTTTCAGACTATAAGTCGCAGTTTTTTTCATAGTTTGGCCGGCTTTTTCATAAAGGGTGCGACTTATACTCAGGAGCGACTTATGTGTGAAATTATTAACACATTACCGTAAAATATCAAATAGTATTATTTAGCTCATTCACATAAGAGACTAGACGTATAAGATTTCATCGGATTTAGCGATTAGGAATGACAGATTGTTTGGTAAACGTATAGCATGTTCTATATGTTATAAGGCTGAAACGACGCGTCGACGTAGTGGACGTCATCGGTTACGTAAATACGTTGACGCCGTTTTTGTGCGTCGACGCGTCGCATATTTACGTCACACTACCGTCATGGCGGAGCGCAAAGCAGACGATGCGAGCGGTGCAAGCGAGGGGAAAAAAGCACGCCAAAAGTCGTCAAAAGTGTGGGACTATTTCTACAAACGGCCTAATAATGTTGTTGTGTGCACACTGTGTCGAGCGGAAATGGCCTATCATAGCAGTACAACGGCTATGAATGAACATTTGAAAAGAAAACCATCAACCATCAACTAGTCAATCGTCCGCGTGAGCATACGTTGTCATCATTACACAAAAACTTGAATGTGTCATTTGTATCTGCTAGGGGTGTAACGGTACGTGTTTTGTATTGAACCGTTTCGGTACGGGGCTTTCGGTTCGGTACGGGGGTATACCGAACGAGTTTCTAAGCTAAAGTCTTAACAAGTTGCTTTACTCCTTCTGCCTCTGTCTCAGCACCCAGCATTGTCCCACCCACACAACCATCTGATTGGTACACACAAAGCGTTAACAGCCAATCAGCAGTGCGTATTCAGAGCGTTAACAGCCAATCAGCAGTGCGTATTCAGAGCGTTAACAGCCAATCAGCTGTGCGTATTCAGAGCGCATGTAGTCAGCTCTTCAGCGTCGAGCAGATAGGTGGTTAGCAGGTGAGCATCAGGCAGCGGACTCTCCCCAAATGATGATAAACACCTCCCAGTCAACTACTAGTAACATCATTATGAGCCCGTTGACCTTCTAGAACAGACCTGGGCATTCTGCGGCCCGCGGGCCGCATCCAGCCCTTTGTGCGTCCCTGTCCGGCCCGCCTGAGGCCAATTATAAATTACAAAATAAATTTTTAAAAGTATCTATGTCGAGTGTGCAATACAACGGTGCTGCTTTTGTTTTGAAAATCGTTATTTGTATTACTTCCGTGTGAACGTATGCGTGTGCGTGATTGTGAGTGAATGTGAACAGCTGCAATCATTAATTACAAAATAAAGTTGAAAAAACATCTATGTCGTGCGCGCAATACAACTGTGCTGCTTTTATTTTGAAAAGTATTATTTATGGGCGTGTGTCCGTGTGTAACCTGCGAGTGAAGGTGCACATGCAGCGACAAGTGATGCACGGTTTACACCCGAGACGCTAAAAAGAGAAAAGTTGATGAAGAATGGCGTGTTTCCAACAAGACATGGACTGCAAAGCAACGTTCCCTCGAAGGTGCGTGCCTGCGCAATTGCGCACTGCTCAAGCGTCTGCTGCGCGCAGCAAATATATGCCGCGCACCAAATCAAATCCCATCTGAATTGTAAACAAAATAAACATATTTATTCTATGTAATTTTGTAATGCAACTCTGAGTGACAGTGACAACAAGCGGCCCTAACGGTGTTCGTCAACACCGTTCAATTGAACACCGTTCAATTATTGTAACGTCTATCGAGATGCTTCGAGGACAGGAATTATATCGATCACTTTATTGAGCAAAACTGTTTATATTCGGACATAACCACCCCAAAAACATGAGTAAAACAATTCTATCTCGAAAAACTAGTCATTTTCTGCCGTACAAACCAGGCCAAAACCAACTTGTCATCTGTCACCAACACGCATAGCACTAAACCACTGGTGCGTTTATGGCCACACAAAAAGTCGGACAACTCAAACACCACACAAAGTTACACTATGACTCCTCAGTCATACGTGTGCTTATTTTACTGTCATTTATTATTAATGTTAATTTATTTATATTAGTCATGGAATGCTGTTACACACACTATGTTGAAGTATTACTATTATTATTAATTATTATTATTATTATTATTTATCTTACGGTATATATAAAAAAAAATATTGAGCAAAATTTAATTGAAATATTGTCGATGTGGCCCTCCAGCAGTGCTCGGGTTGCTCATGCGGCCCCCGGTAAGATTAATTGCCCACCCCTGTTCTAGAAACTTAAACTGCAGCTCAGCTCACTCGCAGTCCTGGCTTGAGTTGAAGGCTAATTACTTCTCAGTTCCAGCCACATCGACCCCTTCTGAGTGCCTATTTTCAGCTGCTGGGAATATTGTAAACAACAAAAGAACCAGCCTCACCCCAGAGCATGTAGACATGCTAACCTTTCTTCATTACAACTGTTAGTCACTCACTGGAATGAGTAGAATTGGTTATTGTGTACTGTGTTGGACTGGATGTTTATTTTGCAAATTTTTAAAGCAATACTTAATGTTTACAGTGCTCCGGAATATTTAGATTGGCACTTTTTTATATTGGATGTTTATCTTTATTTTTGCACATTTTAGAAAATAAGCAATACTTTCACTTTTGTTGAAATGTTTACACTATTGTTACAGAATATTTCTTTTTTGCACTTTTTTGTATTGATGTTTATCTTTATTTTTGCACATTTTAAAGCAAAATAAGCAATACTTTTACTTTTGAAATGCGTATACTATTGCAGAATATTAAGATTTGCACTGGATGTTTACTTTTACATTTGCACATTAAAAAGCAAATAAGACACTTTTAATTTTGTTAAATGTTGAAAGTTTTAAATGTTTACATTGTTACAGAATAGTTTGTCATGTTGTTGTCAATGTTGACTGAGTGGCCATACTTTTTTTTTTTGTAAATAAAAGTCATGCCTTTTGAAAAAACTGGCCTACATTTTTTTTTTCATCTTCATTTTAAATAAAAAAAACAATCGGTAAAAGGAAAAATAATCTATAGATTAATCGAAAAAAATAATCTATAGATTAACTGATTAATCGAAAAAATAATCTATAGATTAATCGATAGAAAAATCATCGTTAGCTGCAGCCTTAATATGTTATAGTTATTTGAATGACTCTTACCATAATATGTTACGTTAACATACCAGGCACATTCTCAGTTGGTTATTTATGCGTCATATAATGTACACTTATTCAGCCTGTTGTTCACTATTCTTTATTTATTTTAAATTGCCTTTCAAATGTCTATTCTTGGTGTTGGGTTTTATCAAATACATTTCCCCAAAAAATGCGACTTATACTCCAGTGCGACATATATGTTTTTTTCCTTCTTTATTATACATTTTCGGCCAGTGCAACTTATACTCTGGAGCGACTTATACTCCGAAAAATACGGTACATGTGATTTTATTGGTATCGGATGATATCGCTCATGGATGATTGTTACTGGAATTAGAACATCCCTTCCGGAAGTAATTTTACGTGGATTTGGGCTTGCAGCTAAACAAACGGACAAAGACATGACGACCAAGGATATAAATTGAGTTGAATCAGGCCTGGGCGATGTATCGATTTTATCGATAAATTCAAGTTTTTTGTTGCAGACAACTTAAAAAAAAATATTTTCATTTTTTTCTCCTCTTGCTTTGGCATGCTTTTTGCCCCCAGGAGATTCTGTAGATACCACCCTCCTTCTTAATTCCTTAACGGACATTCACACCGTAGCAAAACATGGCTAAGTCTAATGCTAACAAGAGCGAGGCATTTGTTTTAAAGAAAAAAAGTGTTGACATTAGTTAATTGCCACAACAGGCGTGGAACAAAAAACTGCACGCTGCAAAGTTTGCGTAAAAAAGGCAGCAGCACAATTAACTTATTCGTGCATCTGAAACAGAAGCCTCCTGCTAAGTGCGGGAAATGCAACTCTTTACGAGGCCTGCAATAATTAAAAAACTCCCACTAAAAAGCAGCTTTCTGTGGCAGTAGAATACACAGAACGAGTACAATACACAGAGCAATCACTTAAGCAGCCGCTCTGCACTAGGCCTGGGCCGGTAACAAATTTTGCTCGACGAGGGACAAGTGGTAGAAAATGGATGGATGGATATATTGACCTACAAATTATTGCCGATAAAACTATATTATTGCAATTTTTTTTTTGAGACCAAATCAACCATTGATTTAATGATAATACATAATAATAATGCATCTATATACTTTAAAAAGCAATTGTTTTTTAAATGAAAATCTCCAAATTAAATAAAACAAACAAATAATACAATATACCTTGTTAGCAAAAGGTTTCACCTATAAAATAAAATGTATTAATTAGTAATTCATATCTTGAGGAAGGGATGGGGGTCTCAAATATACACAACCATAACAATAAATAAAATAGCTAAATAAAGTATAGACAAACAAAGTTGCACTTCAATATTGAACTTGTAGGCAGAGGTCCAGTTGTACATTACTTAACTGACAATCAAGTTAGAACTTTCTTAAACAAAAGTGAAAAGTGATATAAACACTACAGTCCAAACAAACGTATTAACAGGTCATATGCAAAACAAAATTAAGTTTGGCAGATTCCAAGTGAGGAACACCAACATGACAACACTTTTAAAACATGATACTTTTATAACAGTATAAATGGCAGCATGTCTTAGGCAAAATATGTCTCGGAGTGCACACTATTTGTTTACACTGACCAAAATGAGTTTGGACTGTCGAGTGGTTGTGTTTCAAGTGGCCGTTGTTAAGTCGCACACATTCGGCAAACTACCGTAATTTCCGGACTATAAGCCGCACCCGACTATAAGCCGCACCAGCTAAATTTAGAGGAAAATACAGATTGCTCCATATATAAGCCGCACCCGACTATAAGCCGCAGGGTTTTGATGTGTAATTACCGTAGTATATAGGGGTTCCTGCTACCACGGAGGGGGTTGTCGGGACAGAGATGACTGTTTGGGAACGCAAAGCGTCCCATTTATTAACAATAAATCTTTCAATCATTCAATCAAACTTTCACATCTTTGACATGGCGAACAGCATTCGTGCAGAGTACAAATAATACAACGGTGCAAAGTAATACAAAGTGCTCGCCTGTACGTTATCAAAAATAACCAGCCTACCGGTATATGAAAAGTCAGTCTTTAATCATTGTGTCATCGTCTTCCTCCTGCGTACTAAAACCACCGAAATCCTCTTCGTCGGTGTCGGAGAAGAACAGGCCGTAAATAAGCCGCACCGTTGTATAAGCCGCAGGGACCAGAACGAGGGGAAAAAGTAGCGGCTTATACTCCGGAAATTACGGTAGTGTATGCGGTGTCATTTCAAACCACTAGTGTTTAAACAAATAAAATAAAAACTTGTGTAAAATTCTCTGCCATGTGTATTAAATGGTTTCTTTAAAAAAATATGGGAAAAAATCTGAAAAATTGTAAAACTAATTTTCAGAGATTTAATTTTTAAGCCATATCACCCAGGCATGAAATGAAGTTGTGATATGTCTATCTTTTAAACTAAATAAACAGAGTTGATGAAGTACAAGCTGTAAAGAAATACAACAATATGCACTTTTTAAACATCCAGGTTTGTGTGGACATAACCGCAATATCCAGTGAACCTTGGTACAGAACAAGACTTTATGTTGCGTTGATAGTTTCTTCTAAAGATATGCAAATACAATATTTTGCGTTGTAGCTTTTTAGAGATTTAATTTTTTCCCCATCATTGTCAGCCATCTCAGTGATGCTAATTTCACTACTTATATTGTCACTAATAAGGCCCTTGGTTACCTGCTACAATCTAGTGGAAGATCATTTAACTGCACTCAAAGGCACAAGCAGTCAAGAGGCTTATTTATACTGTATATTAGGGCTGGGCGATATGGCCTTTTATCAATATCTCGATATTTTTAGGCCATGTCACGATACATATCTCGATATTTTGCCTTAGCCTTGAATTAACACCTGATGCATATAATCACACTAGTATGATGATTTTATGTGTCTACATTAAAACATTCTTGCTCATACTGCATTAATATATGCTAATTTTAAACTTTCATTCAGAGAGGGAAATCGCAACTACCGTATTTTTCGGATTATAAATCGCAGTTTTTTTTCATAGTTTGGCCAGGGGTGCGACATATACCCTGGAGCGATTTATGTGTGAAATTATTAACACATTACCGTAAAATACCAAATAATAATATTTATCTCATTCACGTTAGTAAGAGACGAAGCAAATGTCCGCAATTGTCACACACACACGTCAGCAATCGTCACACACGTCAACCAATAAGAATTCGGCGGGGGCGGGTCATGGCAGAAGTGCATTGTGCGTCATGGCAGAAGTGCATTGTGGGTCATGGGATGCTAACTGCTGCTACATCCGTAGCTATTAAAATTTATTATTTCAACATTGGCGGTAATTTATAAAAACTGAGAAGGGCTGAACTAAAATGGCACCGAAAAGGTAATCATATTCTGCAAATTACAAGCCGGACGTAGTGAAATATGCAGCAGAAAACGGCGATCAAGCAGCAGAAAGAAAGGAAACTGCGCATACCAGAGGCGACACCGGGGAGGAAGATTTCATCGGATTTAGCGATTAGGAGTGACAGATTATTTAGTAAACGTATAGCATGTTCTATATGTTATAGTTATTTGAATGACTCTTACCATATGTTACGTTAACATACCAGGCACGTTCTCAGTTGGTTATTTGTGCGTCATATGGCGTACACTTATCAGCCTGTTGTTCACTATTCTTTATTTATTTTAAATTGCCTTTCAAATGTCTATTCTTGGTGTTGGATTTTATCAAATACATTTCCCCCAAAAATGCGACTTATACTCCAGTGCGACGTATATGTTTTCTTCCTTCTTTATTGTGCATTTTCGGCCGGTGCGACTTACACTCCGGAGCGACTTATAGTCCGAAAAATACGGTAAGTCAATTTACCAAAAACTGTATTTATTAAACATTATTTTAAAACAAGCTATGAGTGCACTTTTGTGCATGATGTCACTAAGATGACATATCAAAACACTAAACTCAAGTGCACTTTTTGTACAGAACGCCACTACAATATTTTAAAACAAATAAAGTGCACTTTTGTGCATGTCACACAAGATATTTCAAAACCTGTAAAATAAAAATGAGCTGCATAATAGGAAATCAAATAGTGTATGTCCTTCGCTATGTGGTAGGTTACTGGGGACGTTATCTCCTGTTTTTGACTATTTTTTTTCATACGGTGTTGATGTAGAAATGGAAGACGCCAGGCTCAATTGGGTCAGTGCTGGTTGCTTTTGCATTTTGTTGGTGTGGCACCGGGCGGAGATGTTGACATGCGGAGTTTCAAGCACTCTTCATTCTCTAGCGGGTGACTTTTCAAATGATGCTACAAAATAGTAGTGCTGCTACTTTTTGTAGCAACGCTTTTGCCGCATACTTGACATATTACGGTTGTCTGTTCAACAGCTTCCCGTTTGAAGCCAAACCACTGCCAGACAATGGACCCCGTGCTGTTTTTCTTGGGAATGAATTTTTCCTCAATTTGTTACCAGATTCGTACCTTCTCTCTCTTGTATTACCACTCGCACCACCTGCAACAGCTAACTTTACCCATTCCGCTACCTCTGTGCTCGGCGAGGGCGTATGACGTTGCACGCGCGACAGTATGTGACGTATGTAACAAGGTGCGCTTGTTTTATCTCTCTGTGAGAAGGAGAGACAAGTAAGAGTGAGGAAAAGCCTGTAGTGTAATGCCCGCAGCTAAAAGCAACTGCGTGAGAACGTATACTCGAATACTCACGAAATAGTCATTTTCTACATCGCACAGAGACAAACCCGCGATATATCAAGTACATTGGATATATTTAGCCCTACTGTATGTTTGTAATAATTGAGCTTTTTTTTTTTTTTACTTATTAGATTAAATAAGCACAATTCCTAGGGCACACCTTACTACGCTCTTATTACTACGTCACTTCCTGTCAATGAGAAAGGACGCAAAAGAGAAAGGCTCCGCTCTTGCTACCAGAGTTTTTTGTTAAATCTGAAGATTTTGACCACTGATTTGCGATCACAGCCACAGGAGAGTACCCTGGCATCTTCAATCTGATTTTGGTCAGTTGAGAGGCACTGATACGCTGAAAGAAGGCGAGTTGGGAGAGCCGCTAGCCTCAAGCCAAAGGCGCCTTGCCGCAGTTCAAAGCGGTTGCCTAGCAACCAAAAGCTACGGCGAGTTTACAGCTGTTTTAAAGTGATCCCGACGTCGCAGAGTGATATAAGTTGACAGGCTGACACCTCAAATTGATCTCTGAACGGCGCAAGATACGAAATTGTTGGAAAAAACAAGTTAAAGTGCCGCAAGTCGCTAAAGAAGCAACTGCCGTTAAGACACAAGCAAGAGGCAGTGACGTCAGTGACTGCCGCGATGCGAAAAGGTAAAGGAAAGATTGAAATCCCGAAACCTTCGGGGTCAGCTGATACAGAACACAACTGGGAACAAGATTTGAGGTTGGACACAGGACATGATGGGAATCAAAAAGTGATCCTACAAAAACTTGAAGAAATGAAAGAAGAAATGAAAGAATTGAAAAAAGAAATGAAAGAAATGAAAGAAGAAATGAAAGAATTGAAAGAATATCTGAGAAAAGTAACAACAGAACACAAACAAGATGTGAAAAGTCTGCAGGAAAATATAGAAAATCTGCAATCTCAGAACAACAGAAGAAATAATGAAGCCACTGAAATGGGCAAACGAATGAAGACCCTTCAAGAAGACAACAACATGTTGAGGAATATCATAGACGAAATGGATCAGGACAAACGAATGAATGATATCATCGTGACAGGGCACCGAATTAAACCAAGATCCTATGCGAAAGCTGTGAATAATGAAGGTGAACCTGATGAAATGGATATGATCTCAGCAGAACAGCAAGTGGTCAATCAAAGGAAATTGAAATTGACATTAATACCATCGAAACATGTATCCCACTGAACGGAAGAAACAACAACGCCACTCCAGTCGTGCTCGTGAAACTCGTAAACAGAAAACCTAAAATGGCATTGCTGAGACAGGGAAAGAAGCTGAAGGGAACAAATGTGTACATGAATGAGCATCTCACAAAACGCAATGCTGTAATCGCCAAGAAAGCACGCGACTTGAGAAAGCAGGGAAAAATCCAGGGAACTTGGAGCACCAACTGTAAAATCTACATCAAGCTGAATGGAAGTCCAGAAGCAAGAGTAATTGTTGTCCATGACATCAAGGACCTGGACAATTTTTAAAGTTTACACAGCTACCACAACAACGATGATAATGGACTCTGACAGAAAACAAACACCCAAATTCAGCATCGACACTACTATGTTCCAAGGGACGACTAAACAAGAGGACCTACATTCAGGATTACATCCACCTACACTTATTGAGATTATTGAAACAACATCAAAGATTGTTGAACAAGAAAATATGGAACTAAAAAATTTCTGCAACAAAGATTACAAAAACCAGGATTTGGAAAATGATATAGATCCAGATACAAATTTTTTCTCCCACATCAGTAATAATTGTTTTTATTATACAGATAATCAATATAATAGCAACATTACATAACAAATTGTCAATTATTCATTTTAATAGCAGAAGCTTGTATGCAAACTACAACAACATTAAGAACTTTTTGGAACACATCAACGAAGCATTCAAAGGGATTGCTGTCACAGAAACATGGATTGATGATAAAAAAGGAATAGATTTTGATCTGGAAGGATATGAACTAAACTACATCAACAGAACCAACAAAAATGGAGGAGGAGTAGCTGTGTACGTGATGAAGAACCTGAACTACAAAGTGGTAAAAAACATGTAATTTGCTATAGATAATATCTTACAATGTATAACCATTGAAATATGTCAGGAAAAAAGCAAAAACATTTTCATCAGTTGTATATATAGATCACCTAAATCAAGTATAGAAACATTTGAAGAATGGATAAAGGCTACTTACATGGATAATGGTCAAAGAATAATGTTCTTATGTGGTGACTTTAATATTGACTTATTGAACCCTAACAAGCAAAAGTCTATTGATGACTTCATTGATACAATGTACAGCATCAGTTTATATCCAAAAATCACAAAGCCAAGCAGAATCACAGCACACTGTGCCACGCTTATTGATAATATTTTTACCAATGAGTTTGACAATAACACTACAAGTGGTCTACTTATAACCGACGTTAGTGATCATCTGCCAGTTTTTACAATATATGATAGACACTACAAGAAGAACATGGAAGACAAAAGGACATTTCGAAGAATGTGCACAGAGAAGAGGATGACTGCTTTCAAAAGTGAGCTACAAAAGCAAGATTGGGACAATGTGTACAATGAAAAAGAGGTTGATGAAGCATATGAACATTTCTTAAACAAGTTCATAATACTTTATGACAAACATTGTCCATGGATACAACTCAGTAACAAGCAGAGAAAGAATAATCTACCATGGATGACAAAAGGATTAAAAACTGCTTGTAAGAAGAAGAATACACTATATAGAGAATTTATAGCACAAAGAACTATAGAGGCAGAAATTAAGTACAAAAAGTATAAAAACAAGTTAACAGATATACTACGATCATGTAGAAAAGAATATTACAGTGAATTATTGGACAGGAACAAAAATAATATGAGAGCAACATGGGGCATCCTCAATAGCATTATTAAAAATGGCACAAAGAGGGACTACCCTCAATACTTTTTAGACGAAAATAAATAAAATGACAACATAAAGGAAGTAGTTGAAAGCTTTAATAATTATTTTGTAAATATTGGACCAAAATTGGAAGAAAGGATTCCAGACCCAGTTCCAATTGAGGAATATAATGATACCATAGAGCGAAATCCCAACTCCATGTTCCTCAGTAATGTGACACAGGAGGAAATAGTTACAATCGTGAAAAAATGTAAATCTAAGACTTCAACTGATTGTAATGGAATTGATATGGAAACGATAAAAAAGGTTATAGAAGAGATCTCAGGACCATTAATGTATATTAGTAATCTATCATTTCAAACAGGTACATTCCCAAACAAAATGAAAATAGCTAAAGTTGCACCAATTTATAAGACTGGAGATAAACATCAATTTACAAATTATAGACCTGTTTCTTTACTTCCACAATTTTCTAAAATCATTGAAAAACTGTTTAATAACAGATTAGAGAGTTTCATAAATAAAAATAGAATACTCGAAGAGAACCAATATGGATACAGAGCTAATGTCTCAACTTCAATGGCTTTAATTGAAATTACAGAAGAAATTACCAATGCAATAGACAGTAAAAAATGTGCAGCGGCAGTTTTTATGGATCTAACTAAAGCATTTGACACAATTAATCACAATATTTTAATCAAAAAAACTAGAACGATATGGCATCAGAGGGTTAGTCTTAAACTGGATAAGAAGTTATCTAACGAACAGGAAACAATACGTGAAGCTAGGCGAACACATGTCTACAACGCTAAATATATCCTGTGGTGTACCTCAGGGATCAATATTAGGACCTAAATTATTCAATCTCTATATAAATGACATTTGTAAAGTTACAAAATATTTAAAGTTAGTATTATTTGCGGATGATACAACAGCATTTTGTTCAGGAGAGAACACACAGGAGATAATACAAATAATAACAGAAGAAATTAACAAATTAAAAAGATGGTTTGACAAAAATAGATTATCGTTGAATCTCAGCAAAACTAAAATAATGCTATTTGGTAACAGTAGTAGAGAAAGTCAAACACAAATACAAATAGACGGAAAAGAAATTGAAAGAGTAAATGAAACCAAATTTCTAGGTATAATGATTGATGATAAATTGAACTGGAAATCTCACGTAAAAAATATACAACATAAAGTAGCAAGAAACACGTCAATAATGAATAAAGCAAAACATGTTCTAGACAAAAAATCACTTCATATTCTCTACTGCTCACTAGTGTTACCATATCTGAGCTACTGTGTAGAAATATGGGGAAATAATTACAAAAGTACACTTCATTCATTAACGGTGTTACAAAAAAGATCAGTTAGAATAATACATAATGTTGGATATAGAGAACATACAAATCCTTTATTTATTGAATCAAAGATACTGAAATTCCACGACATAGTGAATTTGCAAACAGCTAAAATTATGCACAAAGCAAACAATAACCTGCTACCCAAGAATATACAACAATTCTTCTCAACAAAAGAGGAGAAATATAATCTTAGAGAAAAATTTAATTTAAAACATTTGTACACACGTACAACACTTAAGACCTTCAGTATATCAATATGTGGAATTAAATTATGGAATGGATTAAGCAAAGCAATCAAACAATGTACTAATATGATCCACTTCAAGAAACTCTTCAAACTTAAAGTGTTTACAAAGTACAAAGAAGAAGAACCATGACAAACATTCTCAATTTATTTCATCCATCCATTCTTAAAGTAATCTTACTTATCTCATCACATGAAATATGACTTACTTCACCAATTATTATTATTAAATTCTTACTATTATTTATTTATTTATTTTTATTGTGATTACCTATGGAGTTATTGTGAATAAATTGAGAGCAGGAAGTGAATAAAAAAGTTTCAGCAACTGTTATGTAAAGAAAAGGGGTAGGATTAAATAAACTCTGCTTCTTCCTACTCCTTTTCGAACATGTTGAAAAGAGAAACTGGAAATTGTGATGTATCATGTTGTATGCTTGCATGTTCGAAATAAACTCAAACTCTAACTCTTATTTTCATTTTTTTTCCACATTTGCCTGACACTAGTTGAGTTGAAAGAAGAAAAGTAAAATGGTCCACTACATCAATAGACAAAGGTCATATGGCAGAATATGCCAATATTTACATGTATAAGTTTTTATCAATGATGTGGTGGTTTAGGTATTAACGTAGTGTGGGATTTTCTGCCAGCCTTCTTTCTTGCATTTTTCATCTGTAACAGAGTTTCTTTTAGAAAAGGTATATTATTATAATCTTCACAATACTGTTCTTCCTGAGTGATGTAAACCATAGTGAATCCATTTGTGGTTTGTCATTTGCTGCTAGGCCTGCCCCTTACGTGAACACGCTCATGACAAGAATAAATAATCCTGATGCGACAAATCAAGTTATTATCCAGTTTCATATTTATACCAAATCTTCAATGTTTATTTAGGTTAAAACAAAGACACTTCAATTTAATTTAGACCACCTCTGGCTTTCTCCTTTCTTTTACGTTTGCATGCTAAATCCACGTAAATCTGCTTCCAGGTAATCTAAGTGTAGCAAATTGCTTAGCAAAAAATATGGCAGTTACTTGTTTTGTCCATTTTCCAATTGTGCACAAAATCGAAAAAAACTAAGTCATCCTTTTTATTGTTTTTAGTCTGTTAAATGCAGAAAATGTTATTTTGCTTTTTTAGTTTTATTTTGATGAATAAAATTAACGAATGATACACAGATAGTGGTGTTTTATGTGTTTCATCCGCTCATACCTTCAACTGCTTTAGTTCACCGTCGATGTCCACATTGAGATTTGGATACATGGTCTGGAAATGTTCTGCCAAAATGCGAAACCTAAAAAAAAAAAAGATGTCAGCGTTAAATCAAGTGTTTATTCATCAAACATAGAGTGAAGTGAAGTGAATTATATTTATATAGCGCTTTTCTCTAGTGACTCAAAGCGCTTTACATAGTGAAACCCAATATCTAAGTTACATTTAAACTAGTGTGGGTGGCACTAAGAGCAGGTGGGTAAAGTGTCTTGCCCAAGGACACAACAGCAGCGACTAAGATGGTGGAAGCGAGGATCGAACCTGCAACCCTCAAGTTGCTGGCACAGCCGCTCTACCAACCGAGCTATACCGCCCACAGTTTACGAAGTCAGGTCACTTGTGTGTTAAACATACTTGGCCAATAAAGCTGATTCTGATAATGAGACTGGTAAAATAACCCTGTATCGACTGGCAATGGTTAAATAAAAAACATTAGAGATGAAAACATACACTTCACCGCATCCCTAAAGAAGCATTTTGTGAAATCTAATAAATCACAGGAAATGAAGCTTGAATGAACACACTTGTCCTGAAAAACGTTGAAGTCTGAGACGAGATCACAGACTCGCAGACCATTTCGAGCAGCTTTGGAGGAGTAGGCAGGCCCGATGCCCTTTTTGGTTGTTCCCAAACTGCAGCAATGATAAAACACATTCAACTAAACACAACAATTGATTTTGAAAGTTCCCTTCAGCAGGAGTGATTCACGCACAGGACTTTGAAAAAATCGGAGCAAAATTACTTTTTCCCTTCTTGCTGCTGTCGCTGCTGCTCCTGAATGCCATCGACAGCTTGATGGAAGTTGAACACTAGAGGTGGACCAGGGACTCTCAATAAGACATGTTCACATGCAAAAAAGACTTTCAATGACTACACAAATATACTCACCAATGTGGGCACGGTCAGAAATCTTCAGTCTCTCCTCCCACCCTTGTAATCCTACACGGATAAACATGTTCATATTGGGAAAACTGAGCATAAAAACACTCAAAGCTATTAACATGACAAGTTGACATTTGCATATTTACATAAATGTCATTTAAAGTACCTTTGCCTTTCTTCAGGTTAGATTGTGCCTCTGTAAACAGCCCTGGCAGGTGTATGACCACCCCATTGCCTGAATGCAAAACATTTTTCTATTAAAATGGTACCTCGACCTAAAAGTGTTTTGAGACAAGAGCCGTCTCGCGGTTGATTGTTATGCTTTAAGTTGCAAGCAAAAATGTGAATTACAAGCATCCCCACCATTAGTTGGTGTAGCAAATTTCAGTGAACCTGGTAAGATCTGCCTAAAATATCTGGTCTCACTCGCTAGCATAGCTTATAGCTAATCAACATAACTTTGTTTTCCAAACACGGGAAGGAAGAAAATGGATGGATGGATGGACAGTGCTGGAAGAATAAGTGGCTAATATGCATTGAATAAAATAAATAACTTATCAAAACATTGACAGAGCGTGTCGTGAACTCTGCGAAACAAGGTTGAGTGTGTCACTGCTACTCTGCACCATACTGAAGCAGAAGGGGTCAGTTAAAATAATAATAATAATGAAAGTATGGAGAAGTAGCTTGAGAGAGATACCACAGAAGTATGCTTTTTAAGGTAAATGCTGTACATTATTATTGCATTACTTCATGAAGCTAAGGTAGTTAGTACCACTATTGTATTAATTTTCATACAATATTTCTAAAAAAATATATTTTGAAAGGCATGTTACATGTTAAAATGATGCTGTTTTGTGGTGGGGGCCAAACACCAAGTCAATTGCTTTACATCCATTTCAATGGGCAATGTTGACTTGAGTATTATGAGTTAGGAGCTCTGTCACAGAACTAATAAATTGAGGTACTACTGTACTGGTTTGTACCATGAAAATTATAAGCAGGTTTTATATTCACACAAGACCTAACTCACTGTCACTCACTACTTGTTGTTTTATTTAAATACTGAAGTGACCAAGGAACATGTGCTAATTGTATGTGCGTGCCTGATGGAAGTCATGGGATGCCTTCATCTTAAAACCAAATTCCAAGTCAGCTCCAATACATTAAAGGCCTACTAAAATGATTTTTTTTTATTTAAACGGGAATAGCAGATCCATTTTATGTGTCATACCTGATCATTTCGCGATATTGCCATATTTTTGCTGAAAGGATTTAGTAGAGAAAATCGACGATAAAGTTCGCAACTTTTGCTCGCTGATAAAAAAAAGCCTTGCCTGTACCGGAAGTAGCGTGACGTCACAGGAGCTAGTATTCCTCACAATTCCCCATTGTTTACAATGGAGCGAGAGAGATTCGGACCGAGAAAGTGATGATTACCCCATTAATTTGAGCGAGGATGAAAGATTCGTAGATGAGGAACGTTACAGTGAACGACTTGAGAGGCAGTGATGGACGTATCTTTTTTCGCTCTGACCGTAACTTAGGTACAAGCTGGCTCATTGGATTCCACACTCTCCTTTTTATATTGTGGATCACGGATTTGTATTTTAAACCACCTCGGATACTATATCCTCCTGAAAATGAGAGTCGAGCACGCGAAATGGACATTTAAAGTGACTTTTATCTCCAAGACAATACATCGGTGACACACTTAGCTACTGAACTAGCGCGATAGCATCGTTCTCAAATGAAGATAGAAACAAAATAAATAAACCTCTGACTGGAAGGATAGATAGAAAATCAACAATACTATTAAACCGTGGACATGTAAATACACGGTTAATGATTTCCAGGCTGGCGAAGGTTAATGCTGTGCTAACGACGCCATTGAAGCTAACTTAGCAACCAGACCTCACAGAACTATGTACTCTCTCCTTTTTCTATTGTGAATCACGGATTTGTATTTTAAACCACCTCGGATACTATATCCTCTTGAAAATGAGAGTCGAGCACGCGAAATGGACATTTAAAGTGACTTATCTCCAAGACAATACATCGGTGACACACTTAGCTACTGAGCTAGCGCGTAGCATCGTTCTCAAATGAAGATAGAAACCCATCAACAGCCGTGCTCACCTGCATTCCAGCGATCAACGGCACGACGAAGGACTTCATCCGTGGGTTTGGCGGCAAGCATCGGCTAGGCGTAGTAAGTAGTCCTTGTTGTGTTGCTGTAAGTATTGTAATGCCCCGCAGTGGAGAAGGAGTCACACAGACGAGGAAGCGCTGCTCAATCGCTTTATTAAAAAGCGGTAACTGGTTGTAGTTCAAAAAGTAACGCACACACATACACGAGCTGCTGTTAGCCAAAACTCACGCTCACACACACAAGTTCTCCGCCAACTCACTCGCGCATGCGCGTTCCCCAAACCCTTAAAGACAGTACACTAATGCAAATATCACAGATATTATAGTATTGTACTTAGCCGCTAAGACACCGATCGATCCCACCTACAACGTTTTTCTTTGCAGTTTTTCTTTGCAGTCTCCAAATTGCAAAAGATTCACCAACACAGATGTCCAGAATAATGTGGAATTTTGTCGAAGAAAACAAGAGGCTTTTCTATCGGGTCCGATGGGGTCCAACCACTTCCGTTGCTTTTGTGACGTCACGCGCATAAATCATATCCAAAGGAGTTTTTCAACCGGAAGTGTGGCGGGAATTTTAAAATTGCACTTTATAAGTTAACCCGGCCGTATTGGCATGTGTTGCAATGTTAAGATTTCATCATTGATATATAAACTATCAGACTACGTGGTTGGTAGTAGTGGGTTTCAGTAGGCCTTTAAAGAGCCATTACAGAACATTACCTATAAATGAGATGGCCTTCTTGTTAAGGACACCACTTGGCAGCAGGTGGAAGTCATACTCTACTGAGTCCACAACCACAGTGTGACCAGCATTGTTGCCACCCTGCAAACAGCACACACAAAAAAAGAATTTTATAAATTCCGACAGTACCTCAACGCCCCATCAGTGGCGTTATGCCAGGCAAGTCGTTGTGTGTTACACAACATTTCACACGAATTACACCCTGCGTAATTAGTATAAAGCACGGAAAGATAACTCAATTTTAAAATAGTATCAAGAAGTGAAACGAGATATTCCCCAAAAGCATGATGGCGCTAGTCGACTGTCGAACACATGTTAGCAAACACGGCTAGCGCCACATCCGGGACACCGGAAATAGGTCACAAATATTTAACCGCTGCACAGCTGAAATAACATACTGTGACCTCTACGGTTTGAATTGCATTAAAACAAACATCAAAAACTCAAATGTTGTTCAAAAGAATGATATTTGTTGGTCTGAGTGTAATGTTGAATCCGAGCGGAGCTGCTACCTGACACCTGCACACGATATCCGCATCCATTGCGAGCAGGTCCACAACTTTCCCTTTGCCCTCATCGCCCCACTGAGCTCCCAACACCACGGTCACTTTGTTGACCGGCTCCTTCGAAGAACGGAGGGGAGAATCCGGCGGAACAATATCTCGTGGCCGCTTAACTACCGGCTCCCCGTTCTCTCGTCCATTAGCCATGTTGCTGTTGGAAGCCATGCTGCTGCCCTCTTTCTTGGTCACCGGAATGGCGTTTTGCCGCGTTTCTTTGTACGGGAAGTGGTACACTTTAACACTAGAGGTCAGTGTTTCCTGTTTTTCAGTGCTAACGCCACCAAAGATGTAATTCTTTGGAGAAAGGTTGCAGATTGATGCGCCATGAGACTATAAATATGCCTATTATCAGCTGCAAGTGCGAGTTACAAATCAAATAAGGAATCGGTATCATTTTAAATGTAAAATGACTACTACAGTCACAGGGTTGGTCTGGGTGACCACTGCAATCACCCGAGTGCCACAAACGTTCAAAAATAAACAATCTCTCCAGTTATAGTAAATGTCGATTTATGAAAGTAAGGCCTACTTTTTCTAATTGGATTAATGGGTTACAATTATCAATCAAATCTTGGAGAATAATTAAGAGTACAAAAGCCCTTAAATTGATATCTTTGTTTAAAAAAAAACATTTAAAGTTATATACGTAGCCCTTTTTGTTTTTTTTAATTTTTTTATTGTTAATTTTTAAATTTTTAAGTATTATTACTCTCTTTATTTGCTTTAGTTTTCTTTCCTTGTTGTTGAAAGTGTCTTGACTTTTGTGTGAATTATAAATGTATGGTTGTTCAATTAAAAAAAAGGACAAAAAAAATCTGTTTTCTGTGAAAACTATTTTTTTCTTCTTCTTCTTCGTCTTCCTCTTCCGCTTCCTTTTGCTCTTCTTCTTCTTCTTCTTCTTCTTCTTCTTCTTCTTCTTCTTCTTCTTCTTCTTCTTCTTCTTCTTCTTCTTCTTCTTCCTCTTCTTCTTCTTCTCTCTTTAATGGCGGTTGGCAAGCAACCTTATGGTGCGCATTACCGCCATCTACTGATATGACATTAATACATGGTCTACATTTGCATTTTCTATTTGATTACAATAATCACAAAGCCCTCTTCCTTCTTCGTCTTGTATTCCACCTATATTCAAAATAAAATGATTATAAAACCAAATAAGTAAAATTTAATACCAAACTTATGGTAAATGGGTTATACTTGTATAGCACTTTTCTACCTTCAAGGTACTCAAAGTGCTTTGACACTATTTTCACATTCACACACTGAAGGCGGGAGCTGCCATGTAAGGCCCTAACCACGACCCATAAGGAGCAAGGGTGAAGTGTCTTGCTCAAGGACACAACGGTTGTGACGAGGTTGGTAGAAGGTTGGGATTGAACAGGGAACCCTCAGGTTGCTGACACAGCCACTCTGTCAACTGCGCCACGCCGTCCCCAAAAATATCTTATACATGATTCCATTTAAATTTGTTTAATAAACAAAATTATGAATCCATTTAAAAATATATATTTAATACAATTCTTAATTATTTAATTTGTATCCATTCAATATTTTAGGCAAGCCCTTTTCAATGCATCATTTGGCAAAAATTATTAAATAAAATGTATTGAATTATTTTTTTTATTTTTTATTGAGTTTTGGCTTTTTTCTGCCAATTGCATACATGGTTTTGGCTTAGTTTTTACACTGAATGTAATTTTCAATGAATACAGTACAGTAAACACAAATGGCATTATAAAGTTATAATATTTAATAAATTAAAATGTCATGAAATATATTGGTCACAAAATAACAGTATTAGTATTAAATAACTACCACAATATTTAATTATTTAGGATTATAGGTTCACAATTGATCAAATAAATGGATAATTTAAAACATAATTGTTTGATAATTGTTAATATTGACAAATGTCATGTTTTAGACTTCAATATTGTTTATTTAAGGATACTTGATACGTATGTCTAGTTTGTGTGGCTATTTTGAAGAAACTAGAAATTAAAACAGGTTTTCAGTTATTTCACCTTTTTTTGTTAAGTACATAACTCCACATGTGTTCAATCATAGTTTTGATGCCTTCAGTGAAAATCTACAATGTAAATAGTCACGAAAATAAAGAAAACGCATTGATGGAGAAGGTGTGTCCAAACCTTTGGCCTGTACTGTATATATGATTTTATATGTAAACCCCGCCTTCTGCCCGAATGCAGCTGGTATAGACTCCAGCACCCCCGCAACCCTGCGAGGGATAAGCAGTAGAAAATGGATTGATGGATGTCCAAAATAATTTTAAACAAATACGAGATATTATTTTCAGCTGCCTCCATGTGTTTTTACCAGTGGGATTGCATCTAAATTAAAATGAGATTTTGATTTGGCAGTAATTGTCCATCACATCAGTCAAATATTATTTTACTGAACTACTTTTCTTTCAAAAAAAAAAAAAAAATTCACACTCACTATAAACACGTATTAACACTATTATAGCCTTTTCGATTATTGATTCTTGATCATGACTTTTATTGTGGCTTTAATTCGTAGAGTCGACACATTCAGCATTGGTTATTATTATTCACATCAGCTGCTCTGGAACCCAGAATGTTCCATCTTAGGGTAAATCAACTGAGACTTTCAGGTGTAACCTCACGAATGTAGCTCACATGTATTATCACTGCAAATGTAATAACTGACTATACCAGCACGTTTGTACGCTTTAACAGACACACACGCCATTGCTCAAATGCCATGTTGGACTTTATTCAGAGTATGATTCATAAAGAGGAAAATGGTAAACCGTCTTTACATGGCATGCAACTGTATGTTCTGGAGGACAAACAGCAGTGGCCTACAAAAATGACAGGCAGACGTTGCCATCACTGGCTGTCAATTCATAGGTCATCGCCTTACGCCTCATAACTCGTTTTGGTCAACGGACGTTTCCACGATGCTATGACAGCATCACACTTTTCTTGCAGCCGGTGGCCATTCTCTGCAAGTAACAGCACCTCCACTGGAACTTGATGCCGCTTCCACATGGAGTTGCTGTTACATCCAGCGAGCGCCAAAAGGCTGATCCCGACAGGTTGTGGCCATCCGTGCACCTGAGGTGGAGGGGGAAGCACACAAAGGTCAAAAATGGCTTGTGGTGGGATCTCTGTAGGAAGCGACTTTGACCTGCTAATTTCCTCCTCCCAGCTTTACTGCCTTGACATGACAGAGCTGGACTAGATAACACGCTATTTTATGGCGGCAATCACCATGAGGGCGCCTGTCAATATGTGAATACACGGGCGTGTCTGACCTGTGTACCAGCACTTCCTGCTTATGTCGCATTTGTCTAATAGTCAGTCACTTTGTATTTGGAATTAACTGACATGTTTTTGTTTTTTTTGTCATGCTTTGCTCGCCTTAAACCTTTGTTGACTTACTCATTTATCTGCCTCATTTTTTTATTTGTTGTGTTTTAATAAAAATAGAACACAAACTTTTTTTTCTGGACAGAACAGGTTAAAAAAACAAACAACAAAATCCAAAATAAAGCATTAGATGTTGTCTTAGCTCACACTATATCGCTTTCCTCCTCTTTGACATCACATTCATATCCAACTAAATACATGTTTTTATAATTCCACCTCTTTACATGTTAAAATAGATATAAAATATGGAGAAATGTTGCATTATTCAGACGAGACACAGTCTTCTGTTTGTGTTGTACTCACCTAACACGAGGTCAGAGTTCAACAGCATGGCGCCCACAAGGACCTTGAGGCCGCAGCAGCAGGTTAGAGAAGCACAATAAGAAGAAGGAGAAAAAAGAGAACAGGTGAGTTCAGGTAAGAAAAAGGTGACACAGGTGGAGAGCCCGGAGCTGCATTTTTCATGTCGGAGTCACGGCCGAGAGAGAATGGCAGCCAGGCCGAGCTGCCAGCTTAAGAGATGAAGGGTTGGCGAAGGTTAATGATTACACTGGAGGTCAATGATTACCGAGCGCTGTGCCCTGCCCCTCTCTGACATCCTGATTCCACACCGAGTGACAACAGGGAAGGGCCCGCCGTCAAGTAGGTCTCCTTTGTCCTTGGCGTATTGAACGCCTCGCAAGTTGGCCCTCTGCTAGATGTTTGCCCTTTTTTGCAGCCCGTGTCAAGAACACTTACGCTCAATCGAGGACTTGATGTTGCAGTGCCAACAGCTTACACTCTTAACAGTTGTTGTCTTCTTACTGGCCTTCAGCGTGTTGTGAAAGATAAAATGAAGTCATTAATACATTATTAGATATTACAGGAATGTGCTTTGTTACTTTCAACACAAAGCTATGATGTGGATGATTCATGCGTTCGTTACGTCTCGATTACTGTAACGTATTATTTTTGGGTCTCTCTATGTCTAGCATTAAAAGATTACAGCTGGTAGAAAATGTGGCTGCTAGACTTTTGACAAGAACAAGAAAGTTTGATCATATTACGCCTATACTGGCTCACCTGCACTGGCTTCCTGTGCACTTAAGATGGGACTTTAAGGTTTTACTACTTACGTATAAAATACTAAACGGTCTAGCTCCATCCTATCTTGCTGATGGTGGGGATGCTTGTAACTCAAATTTTTGCTTGCGACTTAAAGCATAACAATTAGTCGAGAGCCATATCCTATCTGAAAACGCTCTTAAGTTGAGGTGACATTGTACTGACTTAGATCAGTGACATTTCTAGATTCAATGGCGCTCTGGACAAGACAACCTGTCAGCACCCTCTCACCTTTTTGAGACAAAACACAACAAAAAAACACTTTATGGTCCAATTTATAAAAACATTTCTGGCACGGGTGTTTGCCGCCCCTTCATTAATGCCTCTATACAGCTATGGACTTCTTTGCTACGTCAGCACAGCCGCCATCTTATGGCAGTCTGGACCGCCCCGTCAACCAGTAAAGGCCAATGTGACAGCAGTGTGTTTTATGAAGACATCGATCATTTACGTGGCTGTCAAGAATCGTAGCATTCATACATTGATAGTTATCAATGTAGCACACTTCGAGTAGCAATCATGGAAAGAACATTGTTTTAATTAAATGGTGACACTTTAGCATATAGTCTACTTTCGGAGCAGTCACATGATGTAGTTCATGTCAGAAATATGAAAAACTATATACATAATACAGGTATACAGTATATACGGCGTACAGTGATACGGTATTGTTGCTGAAATCTTGACAAATGACAGCTGCACGATGGTGGGCAGATTGATGTGTTATCTGGTCAATTCATCAGTTGCAGCCGATAGTGTTTATGTCCACGCTCATACATAACGTGCATGCTAGAGTGTTACTCTAGCATGCACGTTATGTGCATGCTAGAGTAACTACGGCTTCCTGGCCGTAGTTCCTGGTTGTCGGCCGCATGGACTGGGGGGGATGTCCGGGCCCTCTACTCCTCCTACTTATAGCACACACAGTCACACAAATATAGGACTTTGGGGGATTGTCCTGCGGGGAGGCATGGCGGGGGGTTGAGGATGCCTCCTATGGGGCTCCAATCCTCCTGTCTTGTCCCCTGCTCGTCCATCCCTCAATCTTAGCTGCATATTAGACAATGAGGATTTGGAGGGCTCGGCTTGGTTGGGACCCACCAAGACCTTGATGTCCCCCAATTTTAATCGCATTATTAGTTCCCACAAGCATACATATCTCACTCACGCTACAGTACACGCATCAATAGGGACTGGAGGTCGGCTGTAATGGCTGACCTCCTAATTTTAACTACACAGTAGACACTCTGGGGGCCTTGTACACATGCATGTGGGGGGTTTGGGGTTCGGCGCACCCCTCATTGCCTCGTCGGCCAGCGCGGATTCCGGGGACTGCGTTCTGGTGGCCTGCCAGGCTTTTATTAATTTATTATTATTATTATTTTTATATATATATATATATATTTTATTTTTTTTATTTATTTTATTTATTTATTTATTTATTTATTTATTTATTTTTTAATTTATTTATTTATTTATTTTTTTAAATAATTTTTATTATTTACTTACTTTATTTAATTTAATTATTTGTATTTGTTATTTTTAATTTAATTTAATTTGTATTTCATTTTATTATTATTATTATTTTTTAAAAATTATTATTATTTTTGTTTAATCTTATTATTTATTTGTGTGTGGCGTCGCGCAGGTCTCGCTTCCTGTTGGGTGGGGTCCGTGCCCGTGTGGCCCGACCTTGCGCTGTGGGGTCTCTGTTGGCGACTTGATGTGGTGGCGGCGCGGCGCCCGTGTCTGGTCTGGATACTGTGTCTCGGTTGTTTGGGCGGTGGTGTGTTTGTGCGGGTTTGGGTTGGGGTGGTGGGGTCTTTTGGTGGGGGCGGGGGGTGTTGGTGTCTCTTGTTTGCGTGTTGGCGTTTGGGCTTGCTGGCGGGCTGGCGCTGGCTGGTCTCTGTGATCCTGTTGGCGTGTGGTTGCCGGTCGCGGTTTTTTTTTTATCGCTTTGATTTGATTGGGTGGTGCTGGCTGTCTGGGGGTGTTGTGGCTGCTGTTTCTGCTGCCGTTTGTTTGTGGTGTGGGCGCCCGTGGCTGCTGGGTCTGGTGCAGGGGGGTGGCTGATGTTGTGACTGGTGGCAGCGCGCGCGCATGGTGGTTGTCGGGGCTGACAAACTGTGTATATGTATGTGTATGTGTGTGTGTGTATGTATGTATGTATGTATGTATGTATGTATGTATGTATGTATGTATGTATGTATGTATGTATGTATGTATATATATGTGTATGCATGTGTATGTGTGTGTATGTGTGTGTATGTGTACATGTGTATGTTTATGTGTATGTTTATGTGTATGTATATGTATATGTATGTATATTTCTGGGGGTACGTTCTGGGCCTGCCTGTGGGGTGGGGGTCGGCGCCTCAGGCTACTGCATCCGGACTGCGTGTCTGGAGCTCCTGGGTCCCACCGTCCATCCCTTCCGGGTGCCCGTCTTGGTTGGGGCCTGCTGGGTCTGGTCCCTGCGTCTACTGTGGTAGCTTGGTGCTGCAGGGTATTCTGAGGTACTGCGAGTCGGCCAGTTGTTGGGGTAGCGACCTTGTGTGTCAGCATGTCTGTGATCTTCTTTTAATTCTCTTTTTTTTTTTTTTTTATAAATAGATTTAATTATTTATTTATTCTTATTTTTTAATATATTTTATTATTATTATTATTATTATTATTATTATTATTATTATTATTATTATGTATTTATTTATTTTATTTATTTATTCCCCCTACCTCAGGGGGGGGAGTCGGCGGGGCGGTTGCTGGTTGTTCCATCTCCATCGTTGGGGTCCCTGCGGGTGGGGTGGGTGGTTCCCGTGGCCCCGTGCTGGGTGGTCCTGTGGCGGCCGGCTTGGGTGGGGTGGCCGTGGGCTGGCCTCGCCGCGCTCTCCGGGGGTGGGGGGGAGGCTCGTGGGGGCCCGGTTGCCGGTGGGGCGGGGGCGGTCTTCCCGTCCGGTTGCGGGGGGTCTCCGGGCCCCTCGGGCGGGGAGTCCCGCCTTTCTGTCCGTGTGGGGTGTGGTCTCTCGCTGGCTTGGGGTCTGGCTGCCCCCTGCTTTTCTCGTGCCTTGTCCTCTGCCGGGTGCGTCTGTCTGCGGCCTGCTGCTGGCCCTTGTGGGCGGCGCGGTGGGCCAGGCTCTGGGGTTCCTGTTGCTGTCCGGCTTGGCTGCGTGGGGGCGGTGGCCCCTGGTTCCCTGGGCACCACACCTACTGTTTGTGGGATGGGCTCTCGGGGAGGCTGGGGCCGTACTCTGGCTCCCGCACACACTGGGAGTCAAACGTATTGTACATGCAAATTCACATATACTCACACACATACATACAGACATACATAGGTACCTACGCTCCCACATACATATACAAATAAATACAGTACATATTTACACATTCAAAGTTCGTACATCCACACGCACATTCATTATACAAACATACTGTATACACATACTGTACATATACATTCACTGTAAAAACATACATATACACATACTGTACATATACACTCACTGTACAGACACACACATACACATTCTACACATATACATTCACTGTACAAACACACACATACATATACTGTACATATACATTCACTGTACAAACACACATATACACATACTGTACATATACATTCACTGTTCAAACACACATACTGTATACACATACTGTACATATACATTCGCTGTACACACATATACACATACTGTACATATACATTCACTGTACAAGCACACATATACACATACTGTACATATACAGGTACATATGCACACATACACTCATGCACATAATCACGTTTCATCAAACATATATTAACGTTGTTGCCCTAGGGTAAACTGGGTATAACACATGGCACACTGACAAAGCTTAACCTATTGTTACTATAACAATCTACAAGGTTAATGTAGGTTGCTTCTCTTTCTTCCCCTCCATTTTTCTGCATTCTTTCGTATCTCAAGTTATCATTACGTATATGTATTGTTGCATTTGAACAATTGTATTGTTGATAATAAAGGTAAAGTATTGGTATTGTTTATTATCAATAGCACTATTTCTATTGGTATTCATATTGCTCCATTTTTAGTGTAATAATGCTCATTGTCATTTCTGTATTATTTTTTTATTTTCGCTAACTGCTTATTTGCTATTACTTTTACCATCATATTTGTACATGTCGTATTTGCTGATGTTGCTCTGTTGTTGTTGTGTTTGCTGTTGTTGTTTTTGTCTCTCTGTCTAATCCCCCTCTTGTCCCCACAATTCCCCCCTCTGTCTTCCTTTTTCTCTCTTTCAATCCCCTCCTGCTCCGGCCCGGCTGCACCAAATGATTATATAAATACATTTAATAAAGTCAAAATACAAGTAAGGCAACAAGAGAAGTATCCTACACTTCTCTTTTGTAAAGTAAGTCTGAACAGCCGATATGGGCATCTACATCTGCTATATGATTTGCCCGAGAAGCTGGGCAGGACATTATAAAAAAAATCATAATAATAAAAAAAAAAAAGAATAAGTGATTAGCTGCTCTCATTCTCACTTCCTTGTTTATATTGACAGATATTTTTATGATTATAATCTCCCATCATCGACCTGTGAGCAACATAGGTAGGCACCGGGGGCTAAGCACAAATTAATGTAATTTTCCTCATCATTGTGGCGACCCCTATAGAGAATGCGGCATGGGCAATTGCCCATATGGCAATTAAATCCCCATTTATCTACACTAGATTTTTTGGACCATCTTTCATGCACAAAATGTATCAATATATCGATTATTATTAGCCACGCAGGTGGAAAAAGAAAATATTTGAAGTTGGAGACGTGTATCACCCTGTGACGCTTGATGTATGGAGGTAGTTGGAGCTCGACCTCAACAAGGCTAATGATCCTGGTGATCTTGAAGGGCCCCAAGAACTTGGGAGAAAGCTTTCTGGAGGAGCTAGCCAATGGTAAGTCCCAAGATGACAGTCATACCTCTTGTCCAGATTGCTAAATTGGGGCAGGTATCCTGTGGTGATCCGCCAACCTAAGGTTCCGGGCAGTCGTCCGGGACAGAGCCGGATATTCACTTCCTCTTTACATCAATGCATTCTAAATACTTCAGTTCTCCTCATAATACGTTAAATCAGTTATGATTCATAGAATGAGAAGGATAATATCTTATTGTCAACAAGTTCATGACATTTATCATAATTCTTCGTTCTTGTGTTTTGTAAACACTTATATGTCACAGAAAACGGAGAACTATATACACAAACTAACTGGACAACTGAATACACCTGGACTAGCCACAAGAGGAAGGAGAGAGTATTGGTGCAACTCATGACACAAACAAACACATGGGGAACAAAACACATGACAACCAGACACAAATCATGACATGGTGTTTGTTATTAGCAAACTGACTTCATCAGCTGCAGCGCACACAGCGCTGTTTCCTGTAACCACTTTTGATTGGTAAGCAGGCCAAGGATGCAAGGCTCAACAATTCTGGTTCAATTGGAAAATAGAGGAGAGAGAAAAAAAATCAGAATCTTGGGATTGATAATTGCAGTAAATAAAACCTCAATGTGGATTGAGCCCTAAGTAGCAGCACATCTAAACGTATCTGATTGTGATGTCAGGTCGTCAGATATGTTATGCAAATGTGCGTAACAGATAATATCACATCACAACGCGCCTTTTTTCTAGTTAATCCCGATTACCTCAATTAGGCACCATGCTCGGTTTTGTTCTGACATGTCATGATTGTGAGTGAGGTAATTATTTTAACTGTCCAAAGTTTTTCAACAATTGCCACAACAGCTACACCTCATGTCAAATTAAGATGAAATGTAAAATAAACAGATGCGATATAATACGCTCACCGCGACAGCGCCACGTTTCAACGCACGATGCCAACCGTGGTCCTAATCGTGATAGTGTGGAGCAGCAGCTAACTAATGCTCTTCACACAAGGACCTGTGATTTGATGCTGCAACTAATTTCTTCTTTATTAAGTAAAAAGGGACAGGAACCATGTTAATAGATTGTGAAACTGTATCGGGGGGGGGGGGGGGGAAATAAACAAATTGAGAGCACAAAGTGATATACAATTGACAGACTGAAGGTGAGGGCCTTGTTTGTGGCCCTATCTTTGCTGTTTCTGGTGACATGCTAACAACACTCACAATCATGCTAGCAACCTGCGAGAATACAATGTGTGATAGCAATAGAATTGCTAAAGTGTTAAATCTTAATGTAATATGCAAACAGAATGCTAAAATGCTAAGGCTAGCTCCTGGCAAGATACCGCTAAGTACCGAAAGTGCAATTCTATAATTGATGGAGCATGTAAAAATGGATGCAATTTAATATTCTAATAGTTAGCATCCTAACAACTAACAAGGTGGCACCAGGGGCGGATTAAGAAATTTTGGCCCCCTGGGCCTGACATGGTCTTGGCCCCTCAACCCCCCGCGCGTGTGGGCGCACACACACGCACGCACTATGCAAGAAATACTGTATACTGTGAACAGACATGCACACTGTACTGTACAGAAGAGTGCACATACTGCACACACACTATCAGGTATACCACACAGACACTGACAAGCACAGGTTTCACACAGACACAGGGGGAGGGGATAAATGGCCTAAAAATAAACATTTTTGAAAATGATTACGCCCACTTCAGTGATGGTGCATTGGGTCATTTGAGAGATATTATGTATTGGAAGTTGGTAGCTATCATGAAATAAACCCCCCAACCCACCCAAAAAACTAAATCGGACATGATTTTTGCCCCCTTTTCCTCCCTTCTATCATTAAAAATAAAATAATATCTTAGGAAAACACATTGGCATAACGGCAGCTGTGCAGCAAATTGAGGCTCAAAGTCTGTATCTATTTGTGGTTAAGCTTGAGGAGAAGGAGAAAGGTAAAATGATAACATGCATCGGAGAGCACCACAAAGAAAGGTGTAGGCCAGTTCATGGTACAAGGGCTGCATGCAGGTCAAGATAGCCCATTTCCAAGAATGCTATAGTGGCTGGACAGGCACTGGACATGTCCTGAACTCAGTGTCAGACGTGGCTGCCGAATACTTGGATGAAGTGAAGCAGCTGACAGATCTCATGCTGCCCCATCTGAAGACTGTCCTGGCCAGGCAGAGGATGGATGAGGAGACCTTCCCAATGGACCCTGTCAGTGAACAGGCTAGTAACATTGATGGCACCCCTGTGCACAACATTGGGATGGAGAGACAATGTGGCAAGGTGGACTACAAACTGAAGAAGTTGGGCACACTGAACGCAGTCAATAGGTCAATAATTTTACAGAAGAGCCAGGAGCTTCAGAGGTTTCAAGGCAGCAGCACAAGCAAAAAGGGAGGTTGAACTCAACTGGAGTAAATTCATGAAGGCAAAATTCGAGAGTAGGGCAGATGAGAAACAAGAGATGGCTCAAAGAAAGGAGAGTAAGAGACTAGACATGCTGGACACACTGAAATCTTTTGATGGCCCCTTCACGATAGTGGGGAAGTTGAAAAGTTCCTTGTGGATGAAAGTCTGCACAAGAATGCAAAGCTGCAGAGAATGAAGCTTGAGGTTCAGTTTGCCAGAGAAAGCACCAAGCTTCTGCCTAAAGTCAATCCTATCTTCACAATCCAGGTGACACTTCCCAGAAATGGCAAAAGTGCAATTCTCCAAGTCATAATGGATACTTAGAATTTTATGGTGGTGGTAAGTATTCATGAAAACAGGTAGCCTAACATTAGTGAATGGGTGAATTCTGGAAATAACCTAAAAATCTTACACAGTGCACCTTTAAGCAAGGGGTTTCTTTCGTGCTTTCAATTTTGCAAAATCATCCACCACATCATTGAAGTCCAACTCTCTTGTCAGCTCACTCTCAATTGCCATTAGAGATAACGCATTTAATCTTTTCTGAGTCATTCTTGTGCGCAGCTCATTTTTTACTCTTGACAAAAGAGAGAATGAGCGTTCTCCCTCACAGTTACTGACCGGTAGAGTGAGAAAAATCTGTAGCGCAATGTATGTATTAGGAAACGTAGGCTGTAGTCCAAAATGTATTATTGTTTTGAGCAGTCCTGAAGGGGTCCTCTCCTCATCAGTGTTGTTGAGCTGTATAAAAGATTTGAACTGTATAAGCTCCTGTCCAAGACTTTCATTGAGGTCAGATGGGTATGATTCAGTGAGAATCTTGGCCTTGTGAAGGACTGAAGCATTGGACTCTGTATCCAAAGAGAAAAGGACACTGAACAAATTGTTCAGATGTTTGTAGGCCTCCAGACGGTGATTAAGGCTTGAACTCAGTTGATCAATAGAGGCAATAAATGTCTCTATTTGAAACAGTTGCCTTCCCTCAAGCACAACATCTGGGGATGCTGATTCATCAGCAAACTTTTTACGTTTCCTCGTCCGTTCAGCCCTGTAAGATGGGGTGCCACCCAACATGTTTAAGGCTTTCTGCTCAAAATGATCAAATAGATCTCTTTGGGAGAGAACAAAGGTGCGCAGAGATTCCAGCAATCTAACTGCTGTACCAAGGTCCATGTCTGCTTTTTGAAGTTGCAGACTTGTGGCCTGAAATCTGGACAGAACAGTGTCCCAAAAGCCTGCCATGAAGGCCATCTCAAGTGAATCCAGCTTCCGCACTAGACTGTCAGCTTCAGTTCGTGTGTCTCGTTTCTCTGTGTCATCAGTGGAAATAACCTGTAGTGCTGCTTTTATTTTACTGTAGTTCTGCCACAGTGCTTTGGTAGATTCTGCACGGCAACTCCAACGCGTGTTGGATAAAGCTTTAAGTGTGAGATCTATGTTGGAATTGCCAAATACCCTGTCCCATCGGTGTGTGGATGCAGTTGTGAAGTTGTAAATAGACTGAATCAAGTCAAAATACTTAGAGACTTCATTTCCACATCTGTCAATGCTGTTGACTCCCACCAAATTCAAAGAGTGAGCTGCACATGGAATATAGTGTATTAATGGGTTGCTTTTCTTTAAGTGAGCCTGCAACCCATTATACCTCCCTGACATGTTGCTGGCATTATCATAAGCCTGCCCCCTGCAATTTGACAGCTCTAACCCTAGATTTTCCAACACAGACATGACACAGTTAGCCAAACTTTCACCTGTATGGCTAGTAATGGGCTCAAAACCCACAAAGCGTTCAACAACACTGCCCTCTTTGCTAACAAAACGGAATATGAATGTCAATTGGTCCACATGAGATAAATCTGGGGTTGAATCCACAATGATAGAGTAGTATTTGCTTGCTTGCAGTTCATCTGCTATAGCCTGTTTGGTTTTTGCACCCATCAATTCAATGAATTCCTCACAAATGGTGGAGGACAGATATGAGGTATTACCTCGACCCATCTGCCCAAACTTTCTGATGTGATCCTTTAGAAAGGGATCAAATTCAGCCAGGACCTCCAGAATACCAAGGTAGTTCCCATTGAGAGGAGACCCTAACGATTCATTTTTACCCCTAAATGCAAGGCCCCTTTCTGCAAGGAATTTAATGACTGCAACAACTCTTTGTAACACCTGCCTCCAATAGCTGCTCTCTGCCTGAAACTGTTTGAACAGGTCTGCATCAACTGTGGCACCTTTGGCGCGGTTCAAGACTGCTTGCATGCAGGTTATGTGCTCAGCACTTCGCTCATGTTCACCAAATCTTTCTGAGTGTTTCCAATCACAATAGCCTGTCACAAAAGAATGCGTTTTTGGGGAAAACAGTTTGCATGCAAAGCAGTAAACATTACCAGTAGAGGGAGAGTACATCAGCCACTCTCTTTGTACTCGTTGTCCATTGGGCAAGTGTGAAGTAAAATGTTCATTGTTTAGGCATCGGGTTTTGCCTCCTAGCCCACTGTTCCTCACAGAAGCTGGATAATGGCTGTGACGGTTGTGAAATGATTTTGCACCTCTTTGAATAAGAACTTCCTTCATTGACTCAGTGAGGGTCTCAGCCCATTTAGCGGGATCACTAGGTAGAGTTGTCACTGTAGATGGTGTTGAAGAAAGATTCAGCTCATTTTCTATGCTGTCCAGAGGTGCAGTGACCTCACATTCACCCGAGCAACTGGCTACTGCTGAATTGGTTGAATCATAAGCATCAGAAGCATTTGGTTCAGTGTCTACACTTGTAGTGGTCTCAGGATCTTGGGAGCTACATGCTAGCTCAGGTGCATTGCTAACCTTAGCTGAATTTGCAGTAGCATTTATAGAATTGCTTTCAGCAGATGTCTTTGTACTGAAGAAGCTGGAGATATTTGGAACACTCTCAAGTAAAACTGATTCCTTTTTTTTCTTTTCTTGCTGAATTTTTTTTCTAGCTCCTCCACTTAAACATTTATGATCCATATTTCCCTTCTTTCTTTGCACATTGGCTCTTTGCCTATCACAACAGATAAACCAACTATGTGTGTGTGTGTGTGTGTGTGTGTGTGTGTGTGTGTGTGTGTGTGTGTGTGTGTGTGTGTGTGTGTGTGTGTGTGTGTGTGTGTGTGTGTGTGTGTGTGTGTGTGTGTGTGTGTGTGTGTGTGTGTGTGTGTGTGTGTGTGTGTGTGTGTGTGAGTTTGTTTGTGTGTTTATGATCGGTGCTGCTTCCTTCAAGTGTGTGAGGTGATTTAGAAAACTAGCAACCCAGCATCAACACTCCAAAGCAGAGAATAACAGCTTACTAGCATAGACAATTGAGAGCAGAGAATCAACTGATTCGTCTGATAGACAGCAGGAGAGCAGAGTGGTCAGTGATGATCGAATCAAGAAAATGTCTAAATGGCAAGGGAACAGACTGATTTGTACTGAGGAGAAAGAGAGAGAGAGCCAATTACAGTGAAATATATTCCAAAAGAGCCAAGTGACTAGCTGAAGGCAGGGACAAATGCCTTGGAGTGACCAACAAGAGTGCAAAGTACCAAATGGCAAATTGTGGAAAGACCAACAGGCAGATCTGCTTTTACCTCTTATCTTCACAACCAAAAAGTTGCTAAATGATGTTTTCAGTCGCTAGCCAGGTATGGCCAAAAGACGCGAAATCTAGCGGCAAAGTCGGTCAATCACACTGACAGTGAAACAAATATTTTGAAAAGATAATAATTGTACACCTTTGTGCACTTTAGTCTTCTATCTAAATATTTTCACAAAGGACACCAAGGCAGCTTGCTAGCTATGATGGGAGCAACAATGTCTGATAGACAGCAGGAGAGCAGAGTGGTCAGTGATGATCCAATCAAGAAAATGTCTAAATGGCAAGGGAACAGACTGATTTGTACTGAGGAGAAAGAGAGAGCCAAGTACAGTTAAATATATTCCAGAGCCAAGTGACTAACTGAAGGCAAAGACAACAGCCAGATACCTTAGCAGAGACCAACAAGAATTCAAAGTACCTAATAGCAAGATGGCGAGACCAACACAATAAATTGTATTAGGATTTAATTTATTAACGTTAATCTTAACAGCCAAAAAGTTGCTGAATAATGTTTGTAGTCGCTAGCCAGGTATGCCCAAAACAAGAGTCGCTAAACCTAGCAGCAAAGTTGCTTAATTGCAACACACTCTAGGATTCAGGGGAATTAAGGATAATAAAGATATTAATTGTACAACTTTTTGTACTTTTTTTCTAGTTTTTTGAGTCGCCAGCCATGTATGGCCAAAAGTCGCTAATTGAATGCCAACGTTGCTTAATCGCCAACACACTGGGACTCACTGAAGGACTGACTGAATAAAAAAGATAATTAAGATAATTGTGTACTTTTCTCTTCTGATATTTTCTCCAAGGACCCCAAGCTATCTGCAAGCAGCAATAATGTCTGACAGACAGGAGAGCAGAGTGGTCAGTGATGAATGGCAAGGGAACAGGCTGATTTGTACTGAGGAGAAAGAGAGAGAGAGAGCCAATTACAGTGAAATATATTCCAAAAGAGCCAAGTGACTAGCTGAAGGCAGGGACAAATGCCTTGGAGTGACCAAGAAGAGTGCAAAGTACCAAATGGCAAAATGTGGGAAGACCAACAGGAAGATCTGCTTTTACCACTTATCTTCACAACCAAAAAGTCGCTAAATGATGTTTTTAGTCGCTAGCCAGGTATGGCCAAAAGACGCGAAATCTAGCGGCAAAGTCGGTCAATCACACAGTGAAACAAATAATTTTAAAAAGATAGTAATCGTACAATGTCTTGTACTTTTGTCTTCTTTCTTAATATTTCTCAAAGGACACCAAAATGTCGCTATCTGCAGGCAGCTTGCTAGCTATGATGGCAGCAACAATGTACCTTAGAGTGACTGACCAACAAGAGCTCAAAGTACCTAATGGCAAAATGTGGAGAGACAGACACAATAAATTGCATTAAGATGAAGAGAACTGTTGCTATTATTAATCTTAACATCAACCAGAAAGTCGCTAAATGTCACCAGCCAGGTATGGCCAAAAGTCGCTTAATTGGCCACACACAGTAACAGAGAAACTAACAAAAAAAAGATCATAAAGATAATAGTTGTACAACTGTGTGTACTTTTGTCTTCTTTCTAAATATTTTCCCAAAGGACACCAAAATGTTGCTATCTGCAGGCGGGAGCGTGCCTATGTTCCCCGGGTCCTATGTTCCCCGGGTCCTATGTTCCCCGGTTGTTCCTGGGTCTTTGTATGCGACCGGGGAACTTAGGACCCTTTTTCTAAAAAAGGGTCCTATGTTCCCTGCATTGTATCTGGCGAAATTGCGAAATTGTGCCCTGACCAAAACCATCCCTAAACCTAACCTGTCACAGGGCGTTGTGGAGCACTTTTTTTTGGCGAAATTGTGCCCTGACCAAAACTATCCCTAAACCTAACCTGTCACAGGGCGTTGTGGAGCACTTTTTTGGCAAAATTGTGCCCTGACCAAAACCATCCCTAAACCTAACCTGTCACAGGGCGTGCGGCAGCAGATAGAGCAACTCAAACGCGAACTTCCTTCCTTCGACAACTTAAACGCGTCTCTGTCATGCGTGTCTGCGTGCGTCTTACTTAGTCGCGCATTGGAAGCAGCGGGGAACATAGAACCCTTTTCTGGAAAAAGTGTTGTACGTTCCCCGCAGCGGGGAACATAGAACCCTTTTTTTTAAAAAGGGTCCTTAGTTCCCCGGTAGAGGGGAACATAGGACCCGGGTAACATAGGGACGGGGAACATAGGGATGACCCGCTGCAGGCAGCTTGCTAGCTATGATGGCAGCAACGATGTCTGCCAGACAGGAGAGAGTGGTCAGTGACGATCGAATCGAGAAAATGACAAAATGGGTCAAAGACCAAAAAGTTATTAACTGACAGCAGTGACAAATGTCAGACTGTAAACTTTCTCGAAAGAAAAGGACAAAATGGGAAGATGCTGATAATAACAGCAAAATGGAAAATATAAGAATTTCCAAGTAATGCTCAACTCAAGTGTGTGTGTGTGTGTGTGTGCGCGCGTTAAACTTCTTGTTGAATGATTTCAAATTATCTCTGAGTCTGAACTGAGGGAAAGGAAACCAAATTTTGAGCAGTCTCTCACGAGTTCAAAATACCAAATGAGGAGATTCTAAAAGAACAGACCGGTTTATGAAAGACTTGATGGGGGAGGGGCACAGCTAAGAATACTTGAGTGAGATTCTGTGATCCAAATTCGAGATAGAGCTTTTTGATAATGATAATTTGTCAGAGTAAGGTTGTGTAATCAAAATTTGAGAATGAGCTTTGTCAATCAATCAAGAATATTTGCATTAAGTTCTGTGATCAAAATTCAGAAACAACCTTTAATAATTGATAAAGAATATGTGAGTGAGGTTGTGTGATCCATCCAATTTGAGAATTAGCTTTGATAATAATGATTGAGAGCCTCTGGCCCTCTGTGGATCATGGCCGCGGGGCCAATTTTGCCTGGCCCCTTGGGGCCTCTGTGGGTCGTGGCCGCGGGGCCAAGTTGGCCTGGCCCCTTGGGGCCTCTGACCCTCTATGGATCGGGGCCAAGTTGGCCTGACCCCTCGGGGCCTCTGGCCCTCTATGGATCATGGCCGCGGGGCCAAGTTGGCCTGACCCCTTAGGACCTCAGGCCCTCTGTGGGTCGCGGCCGCGGGGCCAAGTTGACCTGGCCCCTTGGGGCCTCTTACCCTCTATGGATCGTGGCCGCGGGGCCAAGTTGACCTGGCCCCTTGGGGCCTCTGGCCTTCTGTGGCTCGCGGCCGCGGGGCCAAGTTGGCCTGGCCCTTTGGGGCCTCTGGCCTTCTGTGGGTCGTGGCCGCGGGGCCAAGTTGGCCTGGCCCCTTGGGGCCTCTGACCGTCTATGGATCGTGGCCGCGGGGCCAAGTTGACCTGGCCCCCTGGGGCCTCTGACCCTCTATGGATCGTGGCCGCGGGGCCAAGTTGGCCTGGCCCCTTGGGGCCTCTGACCGTCTATGGATCATGGCCGCGGGGCCATGTTGGCCTGGCCCCTTGGGGCCTCTGGCCCTCTGTGGGTCGCGGCCGCGGGGCCAAGTTGACCTGGCCCCTTGGGGCCTCTTACCCTCTATGGATCATGGCCGCGGGGCCAAGTTGGCCTGGCCCCTTGGGGCTTAAGATTATTATTTTTGCAAAAGTAGTTTTGCTTGGGTCGCGGCCGCGGGGCAAAGTTGGCCTGGCCCCTTGGGGCCTCTGGCCCCCTGGGCCTGGGCCCGGTAGGCCCGGTCATTAATCCACCTATGGGTGGCACTAATCACAGAAAGTTACAAGGTAGTTTTATTCTGTTCTTAATGTCATGTAAATATTTAATAAAATAAAATGCAAACATTCAGCTTAGGCCTATTAGCACTTAGCTATGATTTTGTTTAGTTTTTTTGCTCTATGCTTTTTTAACCTGTAAAGCACTTTGGTTCAATTTAAAAGTTGTTGAAAACGTGCTATATAAATAAAGTTGACTTGACTTGACTTGACTATAGATAGCACAGCAAGTACCAAAGAGATTCTATGCTGCGAGCCCAATAAGTATCGCATGAGTTCTTAGAAAAGATAACCAAGATATTATACTACGATATGATGCAGTTAAAAAAAGCTTTCCAACATATTCAAAATGAAAATGAAAATGAAATATATAGCAGCTGAAAACAGTGTAAGCATTGTTTTTGTTTCTCTTTTAGTCAGTTTTAAACACATTGATGTAGCCAAATACTTGTGAAATAAAAATGTTTTCCTCCAAAGGGAAGTCATATTTACACGTTTCGTACAAACCTGGCTGGTTCATTCATATACTTGGGTTATCTTATCTTTGAGTTCAAGGCATGCTGGAGTGCAGAGTCCAATGTCTTGAACAGAGGGGATATGTGCACAGCAATAATGTGTCACGCTGATAAATCACTGTCTTTCACCTCTGGCTTGATTGGTCATCATTTCAGATGCAATCGACACCAGATAACATTAACCTGCAGAGGACTGCCAAGGCCACATGCAGCGCTGCAATCAGGGCTGCAGCTCACACATGAGCTCATTCAAGGAAGGAATTAAGTCACACTTGGTTCCATGCACACAAAAATGTTAAAATACGAGATTTGTCAAACCTCCTATTTGTACAAAATGCACATTTCTAATTATTATGGGGGAGTGTTCACCATTCTAAAGGTCCATGAGTAGTCTGGTTCCCTGGAAAATAGTAGAATTTTAGTATTTAGAGAGTTTTTAACTTTTTTCAGTTTTCTGAAATAAAATCATAAAAAAAAAAATATATATATATATATGTATATATATATATATATATATATATATATATATATATATATATATATATATATATATATATATATATATATATATATATATATATATATATATATATATATATATATATATATATATATATATATATATATATATATATATATATATATATATATATATAAATATATGGTCCCCTAAATGATAACAATTTCAAAAAAGTAGCACCTTAACATATGAGCTTATTTGGTTCTGTGTGGTGCTTTTAACTCAAATCAACACCTTCCATTTAAATGAGTTGAAATCAATGTAATTAGTGCTTGCTCCCCACCCTCAATAGCACAATTTTAGAATGTAACATGTGTTTTTAAAGATGTATTTTATAATTCAATGAACACCATCTTTTTCTTTCCAGCACTGTTCCAGTAAACCAAATGTCCGTCGGGCCAAGTGCGACAATATATGTTCTTTTAAGTCGCGGCATAAACAACATCCTTAATAGGATAATGAATTGCTGGAGTAATAAAACTTGGATCAGAGTGCACACTTTAACCAGAGAACAATTATAACTGTTCATCGACTCAAAACCGTACAATGTGTGAGGAATGTTTCAACATGTTTATTTCTGTCGCCGAAAGCAATGTATGTATGTCTGTATGCATAGTTGATAGGCACCAGCCACCAAAATGAAGCGCATGCGTGTTTGTCGACAAAATATTCACTGGACCGCGCACCATTTTTCAAACTTTCTCGAGTCGAACAGCCTTCTTCTTCTGAACACCCATGTAGATTCTTCGTAGAGAAGAGGTAAATCACAAAATCATTTAGTAAGTCAATGTGCATTTCAAGTTTCAAAAGTTCTTTGTCTTTTCGCCAATATATGAAATGTTAGTGCCGTTACTAAATTCAACCCAATGCCAAAGTGTACAACGATGAAAAAACTGTATTTTTTTTTCACAAAAATGTATATAAAAATATATAAAACACATTTAATAGTCAACAACGCCAACGCTTCTTCCGGACAGAAACAAACATGCTTGTCGAACAATGGCGGCCACTAACTAACTAAACACCATTAGCAAAATGATCCAGTGTATGGAAACATTAAACACTAATAAACACGTCAAAGACAAGGATAACTCGCTCAAATTTGCAAAACTGAGGTGGTCTTTGATTTTATTCTGTAAGAGTTTATTGGTAGCTCGCCTGTGTGCTATGTTAGCTTGTGTTTTAGCTAGCTTGTTTTCAAACAGAGAGTTGTGTCTAACAGGTACTGCTTTACCCTTTCTCACGCCACACGTCACACTTGACATTTCTCACGCATATATTTCCCATCCACTAGTCTGTATTTATTTTTTTCATGATAATACACTTTGCCACTCACGGCTTGCTGTGACTGACCAAGCTGACCAATCTCGTCAGTCCCTTGAGCCGGAATCTAACCAACCACAAAAGGCACCATGCTATAAAAATCAATCGATAAATCAATCAAAGTTTACTTAATCACAAATGTCTCAAAGGGCTACACAAGCCACAACGACATCCTTGGCCCAGATCCCACATCAGGGCAAGAAAAAAACTCAACCCAATGGGAACAACGAGAAACCTTGGAAGGGACCATAGATGTTGGGACCCTGGGTGACCGGTGCAATGGATGCCGACTGGATACGGTTAATAACATGAGAGTCCAGTCTATAGTGGACAGAGGACCGCTAATCCCAAAAAAACAATTAGTAGCATCGTAAGGCGGGTTTTGCATGAGTTTGGTTAGGACCCTTCTTTGCGGAGAGGACGGCACCGCCTACGAGCGTATCAACTTGAATCTTTTGGCAGTAAGGCATATTTTGATTTGTGACTGGATCGAAATTGAAGGGGATAGTGGCGAGATATCATCAAATATTACTAAATTGTCAAAAAAATCAAATAAAAACATTAAGAGTTTTGGATGGATAATAGGAGATGTATTTAAAAAAGATCAAATTGATAATATTATACCAACTCCTAGCATACCACAGCAGATTTACAACATCCCAGACATGGAAATGCAAGTATCAAATAATCTAAGTTTCAATCATTATCAGATAAAAAGAACGTATTTAGGAAAATATTTAAAATATGTCAAAAATAAATACAGATGCATTTAAATCTTAAAAAGAATAAAAGTAGGAGCTTCAGCAGTTATTCCACAAGAAAACATAGTTTCGAATAAAATAATTAGTGACTAGCTACATGGCAGTTAAATGGACAGAGGAAAATAAAGTAAGTAAAGTTTTGTGCTTGGACTACTGCAGTGCATTTACCCAGCAGGCACAAGACATTGATACAACATTGATTATACATGCATGTCCTTTAAAACTGACTTTGAAATAATGTTACAACATAGTTGTATTTGTAAATTGAGACAACGTTGGTGTCTAAGGTTGGATCCACGTTGTTGGTTGAGAATTTACCAAATTTCGATGGTCAAATCAACGTCACAACCTGACATTGAATTAACGTTGTCAAAAAGCATGCTATGTCAACGTTGTATTTGTGTTGTAAAATAATGGTTGGAAAATTACCAAAAGGCAATGATCAAATCAACATCAAAACCCAATATTGACTAAACGTTGTCAAAAAGCATGTTGTTTCAACGTTAGGTCTGAGTTGCTCAACGTCAGAACCTACCTAATTCAACAAGTTCTCAACATTGTTTTAATGTTTTGTGCCTGCTGGGTAATCGGGATAAAAAACGTAAAATACATATGTCTCAGATGGAAATGTAAAAAAATGACGATATGAACCAAGTAGTTGAAAGATTCAAGAAGTACTTTGTGAACATTGGACCAAATCTGGAAGAAAAGATTTGAGATCCTGAGTCAGTTAAGGATTTGAATGACAAAATAGACTGAAATCCCAACTCTAAGTTCCTTGAAGGAGTGACACAAGAGGAAATAATCAATATTGTGAAAAACTGTAAATGCAAGACCTCAACTGATTGTGCCGGAATTGATATGAAATCAATAAAAAAAAGTTATTGAGGACCTTTAACATATATCAGCAACCTATCATTTCAAACAGGCAAATTCCCAGATAAAATGAAAATAGCAAAAGTTGACCAATTTATAAGACTGGTGACAAACACCAGTTTACAAACTACAGACCTGTTCCTCTACTTCCACAATTTTCAAAAATTATTGAAAAACAGATTGGAGCCTATCTCAGCTGCATTTGGGGTACACCCTGGACAAGTCGCCACCTCATCGCAGGGACAACACAGATAGACAGACAACATTCACACTCACATTCACACACTAGGGACAATTTAATGTTGCAAATCAACCTATCCCCAGGTGCATGTCTTTGGAAGTGGGAGGAACCCGGAATACCCGGAGGGACCCCACGCAGTCACGGGGAGAACATGCAAACTCCACATAGAAAGATCCCGGGCCCAGAGATCAAACCCAGGACCTTCGTATTGTGAGGCACATGCACTAACCCCTTTTTCCACCGTGCTGCCCCAGATTGGACAAATTAATCAATAAAAACAAAACACTCACTGACAATCAATACGGAAACAGAGCCAACATCTCAACATCCATGGCATTAATCTAAATAACGGAAGAGATAACCAATGCAATAGATAGCAAAAAATTGGCTGCTGCAGTGTTTATGGATTTGACAAAATAATTTTACACAATTAATCACAGTGTCTTAATAAACAAATTAGAAAGGTATGGCATCAGAGTGTTAGTCTTGAACTGGGTAAGAAGCTACTTAACCAACAGGAAGCAATACTTGATGATAAGCGAACACACGTCTAAAGAGCTGAAAATATTTTGTGGCGTACCTCAAGGATCAATACTAGGACCAACATTTTTAAAAATGATATATAAACATCATTTATAAAGTTACAAAGGACTTAAAGTTAGTATTATTTGCAGATAATACAACTGTGTTTTGTTCAGGAGAGAACACACAGAAGGTAAAACAAATAATAACAAAAGAAATAAACAAATTAAAAAGATGGTTTCACAAAAACAGAATATTTTTCAATCTCAGTAAAACTAAAAATAATGCTATTCGGTAACAGTAGAAGAGAAAGTTAAACACAAATACAAATAGATGGAGTAAAAGAAAACACATTTGTGAGTGTAATAATAGATGATAAAAATAACTGGAAACTCCATGTAAAAATATACAACATAAAGTAGCAAAAAACACGTCAATAATGAATAAAGCAAAATATGTTCTGGCCCAAAAATCACTTCATATTCTCTTCTGCTCGCTAGTGTTACCATATCTGAGTTATTGTGTTGAAATATGGGGAAACAACTACAAATGTGTGCTTCATTCACTAGCTGTGTTACAAAAAAGATAATTTAGAATAGTACATAATGTTTGTATATAGAGAACATACAAACCCTTTATTTATTAAATAAAAATATTTTTATTTTAACGACTTGGTGCATTTGCAAACAGTTAAAATTATGTACAAAGCGAACTATAACCTGCTACCCAAGAATCTACAACAATTCTTCTCAACAAAAGAGGAGAAATATAATCTTACAGGAAAATCTAATTTGAAACATTTGTATGCACGTACAACACCTAAAACCTGTATTTATGTATCATGTATTTATTATTTTACTTACTATGGTATATTATTTATTTATTATTTATTTATTCATTGTTCTGTTACAAACAGACAACAAGGAAATGGGATAAAATTGCTATGGTATGAAAAGGGGTAGGATTAAATAAGCTCTGCTTCTTCCTACTCCTTTTCGGACGTGCTGTAATGAAAAAACTGGAAATATGTGATTTACACTCATTCACACTCATTTGCACAAAAGGGTTGTTTGTTTCTGTTATTAATATTTCTGGTTCCTACATTATATATCAATATAGATCAATACAGTCTGCAGGGATACAGTCCGTAAGCACACATGATTGTATTTTTTCATGACAAAAAAAAATTTGAAAAAATAAATAAACATACCGGCAGCACGGTGGAAAAAGGGGTTAGTGCGTCTGCCTCACAATACGAAGGTCCTGAGTAGTCGTGAGTTCAATCCCGGCCTCGAGATCTTTCTGTGTGGAGTTTGCATGTTCTCCCCGTGACTGCGTGGGTTCCCTCCGGGTACTCCGGCTTCCTCCCACCTCCAAAGACATGCACCTGGGGATAGGTTGATTGGCAACACTAAATTGGCCCTAGTGTGTGAATGTGAGTGTGAATGTTGTCTGTCTATCTGTGTTGGCCCTGCGATGAGGTGGCGACTTGTCCAGGGTGTACCCCGCCATCCGCCCGATTGTAGCTGAGATAGGCTCCAGCGCCCCCCGCGACCCCGAAGGGAATAAGCGGTAGAAATGGATGGATGGAATAAACATACCCCCCCCCCCAAATTGCGAAGTGTTTACTGGTCCGCAGTTACAAAAAGGTTGGGGACCACTGCCCTAGATAATATGTCCTGTTTTACATCTGCTGTAAGTCTATCATTGTGCTGTATTTGTTGCGTGCGTGTGTGTGTGTGTGTGTGTGTGTGTGTGTGTGTGTGTGTGTGTGTGTGTGTGTGCGTGCGTGCGTGCGTGCGTGCATGCGTGCGTGTGTGCGTTTGCGTGCGTGTGTGTGTGTGTGCGTGCGTGTGTCAGAAACAGACTTGTGAATGTAAATTAGGACCCCCCCTAAAGCAGTGTATGGTATGTCCTTAACTCTGACAGTGTATAAATAGAACAACACTGTCCAACACTGTCAGAGTTACAGACTTGCAAAGGTCAATTCAGACCGCCTTAAGGGAACCGGAGTCCCTGGAATCCACTTTGATTGAATACTGTTTTACAGTGGTTCTTAAAGTGGGCACGGTGTAGGAAGAGCCGCTAGAGGTGGGGACATCAGTCTTGAGTTACTGTATGATCCAGACCTGGGAAAATTAAGGCCCGGGGGCTGCATGCGGCCCGTTAAGCTTTTCAATCTGGCCCACCGGACATTCCCAAATAATTTTTTAGATTTTCAAAATCAAAACTGTAGCTGCCATTATAATGTGCGGGGATGTTTTCAAATTACCATAAGTCTTGAACTATACAAAGTATTTCAATGGTTGGAATCTGCGCTTTTGCATAAAATACTAGTTACTATGGTAATCTAAGTCACAGGAGCTCAGACCAGGCACCAAGCAGTGTGGGTGGGGAGCGTTTCCACGGAGTGTTGCCAGAGCGGCCAGCCTGAAATGCGGGTGTCAGGGACAGACGCGGAAGGAGATTTTTACAACAAAGTTTTAAAGCTTAGTGACATATCAAATATATCAGATTGTAGGTTTTTTGTTTTTTTACCCTTCGCGTTCGTATTTCACTGTTTGTTGCATTTTTGTTGATTGTAAAATATGTCGATCGAGAGGGGGTGTGATGTTCATATGTTGTCATATTCATTGTTTTATCGGTCACAGTTAATATTGTAAATCCCACATTCTTTATTTTCATGTACACTCTGGGTGTCTCATTCAGTAAAAACATGGAAAATTCCCTTCCGTTTTTTAAGGCGGTCTGTCATAACGTATTTAGCATTCAATCAGACATTATTGTGAAGTTTTGTATTAGTGTTCCTAAAAATTTAGATATACCTGCCCCCAGACATATTTTTTTCTCTGGATTTGCCCCCTTGATTCAAAATAATTGCCCAAGGGTATTATTCAACGTTAAAATAGGCCAAATTGATGTTGAAAAATAGCCAATACAATTTTGAATGCATTATGACACTGAATTCTAATGCTTGTCATTTCCTGAAACTTGGCAGCTCTGACTTTACCTATTATTTTAGCAGATCTCCAGCTAAACTGTCTCTGTAATTGAACAACTAATTCAGCAAACAATAACTACAAGCAGTAACGTCTCTCTATTTACCCAAGATTACTTGATATCAGAATTAAGGCATGGAGGATTTGCAGCAAAGTGCAGGGGACTTAGAGACAACTGATTGTGAAAGCGGGATGAGTTAACTGTCATATACTGTAAAGTGCTGCTTTTAATTATTATTTCAACATAGTTTTACTTATGTCAATTAGCAAGTCTGAAACCCAGGTTCTGTTAAAAGGGAAAGAAGCCTAGCTGTGAGGTTGGATAAAGATGAGGAACTGTGATTTGTGTCCAAAAGAAGCAAATCTGCCATTATTACTGAAACCACACTCTGATAAATGTTAATTATCTTTCGAAAAATCTCACCCATTTGTGGTTAAAAAACTTAAAGTGGACTTATGATGATCTTATTTTACATTTAAAACCATTCCTCGTGGTCTAGATCAGTGTTTTCCAACCTTTTCTGAGCCAAGGCACATTTTTTTTATTTTTGGTTTAAGTGTTAGATACCTTTTTACCTACACGCTGCCCCTCGCATATTGTGATCACGACAAACCATGTTCCCGACATCTACAAAGCAATTAGCTACCTGCTGCCACATACTGATACGGAAGAGTATTACATGGTTACTCTGCCGCACTCTAGACAGCACAGACACTCAACAACGGCACATTTGCGGATTATAATTACTGGTTTGCAAAAAAATATTTTTAGCCCAATTAGGTGAAATTACATAATCTCCCACGGCACACCACTGTATCCCACAGCACACTAGTGTGCCGCAGCACAGTGGTTGAAAAACACTGGTCTCGATAATAGGTATTGGATATGCTTTGGTCTACATTTTGTTCCACAGTCACTTTTTTAACTCGTTTTTAAATTTATCTGCAGGCTGGCCGTTTATGAAGGCGTTCCCGGATTGAGACTTAAATCACGCCCCACCCTCATAAAAAGTATAACTTTTTTTATGTACACTGTTTATTATATACAACTTGAAGTCGACAAGCTATTTTTTACCAAAATTGATACACAGTATATAGATTTGCCAATCATGTCTGGAGGGAAACCTGCACACTTGCAATATATCACACTTGCTGCATAGAAAAACACTGCATGTTACACATCGCTGTTATATGTATGTCAAGATTATATGAAAATAATACTTTTTTCCTGGGTTTTCCTCACAGTCTTATGCAGAGGGGGGAGGAGCTTCACCCCCTCCGCTCCAGACTTGACCAATTGACCAATTGCCCAAATAAGGATGACGTCCACCTCGCGTTGATGTCACAATGTAGCCAGATTGCAAAACCTTGTGGAAAAAAAGCATACAAAACTGCGTGCAAGCGTACGCTAAAATGCATGAACCTTATAATTTGACTATCCAACTTTGTAAGATGTATAAGTCAGAGAAAACACATTTCATCATAGGTCCCCTTTAAGTCTCAATACATTAAATGCTGAATGAGTGTGTGCCCCACCAGAAGATTATGCTGACATTTTTGTTTGAATATCTTTGATAAAGCTGAACACGAGCAAAGACCTACGTTTCAACTCCTAACCTGTGAGATTGTTGTAAATATGTTATCTCAAAGTTGTAATTAAACTTCAACTTTTTCAACCCACAGGAAGATGATGCTAACATATGTTTGTTTTTTTATATGAATATCCCTTTTTCAACTGATACAACTTCTGATTGGTGAGTTTGTCATGAATAATTGCTCATGACGCTGCAATTTAACAACCTTTTTAACCCAGACACACAATGTCATATTTGTTAAATTGGTACCGCCTTTAATATTAATGATGGTGATGATGAGGCAGTTAAGACATGTGTAGTAGCACATGTTAAAGTTGCTGCTCAACAGGCAGCATTTACCCGGAACAAAATAAGAGGAGCCTTTGGGGGATCTTGCATCTGTACAGAGCTTTGAAGAGCTTCGAAGTGGAAAGGAAGCTCTGGAAGAGAGCATTGTTTAACATTCTGGTGCGTAGACGGGAGTAATACATAAGAATAATATTGATATATTTGACATTCTATTGTAAGTGCAGCACCTGCATACGGCGACCACCTTCAACACACAACAACTCGACTTGGAACGCTGTGCAACTGGATTGGCGAAACGGAAGCTGCTATTACGGAAGAGGCCCCCCAAAAATCATACAAGAGTGGTCGCCAAAGGCAGGTAGGAAAAACACGCATTTCTGAAATGTGTTCACCTTAACGTCCAAATTAATGTTTACAATAGGCCATTGTAAAACTGTTGCTTTTTGTTATGTCTATTTTTTTTTTCTTTGAAACATTTTTGAAAAAGATGTTGGACCATGACATCTGGCAAATGTGGTGTCCACAAGAGACAGTAACTTTGCAGCCATGTAACTTTCTATAACACTAACTCAGGGAATATCTTAAGAAACTGTTTCTTTCCTAAGATGTTTACATTTAGATGGATGTTTCCAATGCAATTGTTGGATTTTCAATTTAGATGTTTGTCATGCAGTGTTTATTGATATGATGTGTAAATATATCAGAAGACGCCTCATTCGTTATGCAATATTTTAGCCGATGCTGATAATTTTTAATAGTCATTGGCTATCTCCTAACATAAGGACTGAAACTCTCATTTGAAGCATATAGAAACCATTTCAGACAATATTGTTTGTGTTCAATAGCTAACTAAATTTTCATTTAAAAGGGGCTGCTAGGCTTGTGTGATCCCGTATGGGACCTGGCAACAAAAATATTGGACCACGACTTACGGCAGTTCATTTTCACCAGTTCTTGTTCCAGCATGCTTTGTACATTATTGGATACATTTTCTAATATTATAAAAATTTTATATTATACATCCACTCATCCGTCAATTTTCTACTGCTTGTCCCTCTTACATTATATACATATACATTAGGGGTGTGGGAAAAAATCGATTCGAATTCGAAACGCGATTCTCACGTTGTGCGATTCAGAATCGATTCTCATTTTTAAAAAATCGATTATTTTTTTTATTTATTTATTTTTTTGATTTTTATTTTTTAATTAATCAATCCAACAAAACAATACACAGCAATACCATAACAATGCAATCCAATTCCAAAACCAAACCCGACCCAGCAACACTCAGAACTGCAATAAACAGAGCAAATGAGAGGAGACACAAACACGACACAGAACAAACCAAAAGCAGTGAAACAAAAATGAATATTATCAACAACAGTATCAATATTAGTTACAATTTCAACATAGCAGTGATTAAAAATCCCTCATTGACATTATCATTAGACATTTATAAAAATAAAAATAAAAGAACAATAGTGTCACAGTGGCTTACACTTGCATCACATCTCATAAGCTTGACAACACACTGTGTCCAATATTTTCACAAAGATAAAATAAGTCATATTTTTGGCTCATTTAATAGTTCGAACAAATTTACATTATTGCAATCAGTTGATAAAACATTGTCCTTTGCAATTATAAAAGCTTTTTACAAAAATCTACTACTCTGCTTGCATGTCAGCAGACTGGGGTAGATCCTGCTGAAATCCTATGTATTGAATGAATAGAGAATCGTTTTGAATCCGGAAAATATCGTGTTTGAATCGAGAATCGCGTTGAATCGGAAAAAAATCGATTTCGAATCGAAACGTGACCCCAAGAATCGATATTGAATCGAATCGTGGGACGCCCAAAGATTCGCAGCCCTAATATACATATATATATATATATATCTATATATATATATATATATATATATATATATATATATATATATATATATATATATATATATATATATATATATATATATATATATATATATATATATATATATATATATATATATATATATATATATATATATATATATATATATCTATATATATCTATATATATCTATATATCTATATATAGATATATAGATATATATAGATATATATATATATATATATATATATATATATAGATATATATAGATATATATATATATATAGATATAATACAGGCCAAAAGTTTGGACACACCTTCTCATTCAATGTGTTTTATTTATTTTTATGACTATTTACATTGTAGATTGTCACTGAAGGCATCAAAACTATGAATGAACACATGTGGAGTTATGTACTTAACAAAAAATGGTGAAATAACTGAAAACATGTTTTATATTCTAGTTTCTTCAAAATAGCCACTGATTACGGTTTTGCACACTCTTGGCATTCTCTCGATGAGCTTCAAGAGGTAGTCACCTGAAAGGGTTTTCACTTCACAGGTGTCATAGTTTTGATGCATTCAGTGACAATCTACAATGTAAATAGTCATGAAAATAAAGAAAACACATTGAAATGAGAAGGTGTGTCCAAACTTTTGGCCTGTACTGTATACTGTTGGCCCGATCGTTTCGCCACCACTTAAAAAAGACAGAATAATCGCTGTGGCCCCGATGGTTACGTCACCGGTCAAAACTCCGCCGACAGGAGGACGATAAAAGTTGTCGACCCGACATAGTTTCATGGATTGGCCCGGCGTTTGCCCAACAACTATGTGTTAATCGGGGTCCTTCACACTCGCTTTCTTCTGTCACATGGTTGGAAAACGAATGCATGTAGATTTCTAGCTATAAGCTAGCGAGTAAGAACAGATGTTTTAGTTGGATCGTACGGGATGACATTTGCTACGCCAACTAATGGTGGGGATTCTTTTAACTCAAATTATTGCTTGAAAATTAAAGCTTAATTGGGGCACTCTTAAGTAGAGGTCCAACTAAATTTAAATGTTATTAATTGTAGTTTTTTTGGTTGTTTTGTACTAAAAAAAAGTGTTTTGAACAATTTGTTTCTCATGTATTTGTATTGGTGGTTAGTACTTGCGTTGTGACCACAGCAACCCTGGTACAATTCCTGGCCACTGCACCAATTGTTGTAAACTACCGGAGTTCCTTCGGTTGAACAGGTCAGGATCGAGTCATCTAAAGATTCAATGTGATTTATTTGAAACATGCGTCGAAATAACGTGAGGTTAAGGGTCAAATAGTATAAAAATCGGGAATTTCTAAGAAAGCAGTGGGCCAGTCTGGACCAAAAAACCCCAGGCCAAAACGCCTCTTTAATAAAGACGACACACGGCATAGAAAATCACAAGTTTATTTTCATAATCTTTTTTGTCCAGGCAAAGGTTTCCCCCACTAGTTGATAAATCACTGATAGGTACAATACACTTGGAAGGTGGATAAGAGGGTTGTGACCGCAAATGAACCATATTTGACACCTGTTTTAAAATTACGTCTGATTTCTCCCAAACTAAATGATGATAATGAAAAGGTTATCAATTATAGTAAAAGGCAAGAAGTAAACTGATATATCATCATTCTGGCATACTCACTAAATGCTCTCTTTTTCTGTATTCTTGTATTTGCTCCGAAACTGCATGTTGTATATTTACATAGTACTTTACTCACTGTGATCATCACCCTTTGCACTCACCCATAAATACTTATCAGGCCAATGCAATAAACGTGTTGTTAGATCCCTCGCTGGATTTGCAATTTATATGCTTTCAGTTTCTTCTATTAAGTTAAGGTTTAGGCAGAATGTGTAGTAGTCGACATGTTTCAACTGTCTTCTTCTTCAGGGTCACCTGACTGCTGTTTATACTTGACTACAGAGGCTGTTTCAGTATATCTGATTACGGTACATTTATGCAAAAATTGTAAGCCTCATCAATTTTTGTCTGCAATGCTTATGTGTGCGTGTTTCATTTCAAGCACTGTCAGCATATTTAGGCAGAGCAAGTTTGGTCAAACAATACACTTTCTGCCTCTGTCCCACATCTTTTAGTTGTGTTTTACTCTTTATCACTCAATCAAAGTTTATTTATATAGCCCTTAGTCATAAATGTCTCAAAGGGCTGCACAAAGCACGACGACATGGCTCTGATGCCACATCAGGGCAAGAAAAAACTCAACCCAATGGGAACAATGAGGAACCTTGGAAGGGGCCGCAGATGTGGAGACAGTATGTTGACAGCACATTTCGAATCGGATAATATTTAAAGTAAAAGTGGACTTCATTGCATTACGTAGTTGTCTGGTTTTTGTAGCCGGCTGTGCATGACCAAAGATCGTACATTGAGAGAGGATGATGTACCGCATGGTGATGTACAGCCCACATAATGTCCTACACAAAGTATATTTGCAGTCAGTCCTATCAACTTTTTTTGTCACTTAAAAAATACAGAGAACATGACCTCGGTGTCCTCAATGGTAGTTACGGCCATGATGGTATCAAATTTTTATTACAGCATTTGATGTTGGCCACACAACTTTGAAACTGTAAGATTCTCTACAAGTATCAAATCCTCATTTGTGACAACATCATCACCTTTGTGAACATCTGTCTTGTCTTCAAAGTCATTGATGGTACCACACCTCCACCTCCTCTGAGTGTGCTTAATTGAACAATATTGCAGTCTAAAATGCCACATGTGTCAATATAAACAAGTATCAAATAATTATAGTTGCATATTACTTGCAAATACAAAGTCTCCAAGGCAAAAGTGTATTACAAAGTATCCAGTAACAAACGTGTCCGCATCATTCAACTTACTGTTTTTCATAGCTACCATTGTTCTGAGTAATTTCACTTGAATACATATTTTCGAACATTTAATTTCACACTACAGTTCATCCAGAAAGTATTCACAGCACTTCACTTTTTCCATGTTATGTTATGTTACAGCCTTATTCCAAAATGGAATATATTAATTTATGTCCTCAAAATTCTACATGTAGTACCCCATAATGACAATGTGATTTTTTATTTTAATTTAGCAAATGCATTAAAATAAAAAATCACATTTTCCTCAATACTTTGTTGATGCACCTTTGGCAGCAATTACAGCCTCAAGTCTTTTTGAATACGATGCCACAAGTTTGGTACGCCTATCTTTGGGAAGTTTCGCCATTCCTCTTTGCAGCACCTCTCAAGCTCCATCAGGTTGGATGGGAAGTGTTGGGTTTCATCCAGGATGTCTCTGTACATTGCTGCATTCATCTTAGTCTAGTCAGGTAGGTGACCAAGAACCCGATGGTCACTCTGTCAGAGCTACAGCATTCCTCTGTGGAGAGTGGAGAACCTTCCAGAAGGACAACCTTCTCTGCAGCAATCCACCAATCAGGCCTGTATGGTAGAGTGGCGAGACGGAAGCCCTTTCTTCATAAAAAGTTTGCCAACATACACCTGAAAGACTCTCAGACCATGAGAAACAAAATTCTCTAGTCTGATGAGACAAAGATTAAACTCTTTGGTGTGAATGCCGGGCGTCATGTTTGGAAGAAACTAGGCACTGCTCATCACCAGGCCAAGACCATCTTTACAGTGAAGCATGGTGGTGGCAGCATCATGCTGTGGGGATGTTTTTCAGCAGTAGGAACAAGGAGACTAGTCAGGATAAAGGCAAAAACGAATACAACAATATACAGAGACATCCTGGATGAAAACCAACACTTTCCATCTAACCTGATGGAGCTTGAGAGGTGCTCCAAAGAGGAATGGACAAAACTGCCCATAGATAGGTGTGCCAAGCTTGTGGCTGTAATTGTTGCCAAAGGTGCATCAACAAAGTATTGAGCAAAGGCTGTGAGGACTTATGTACATGTGATTTTTTTTTTTTATTATAAATTTGCAAAAAAACAACAAACCTTTTCACAATGTCATTGAGGGGTATTTTCTGTAGAATTTTGAGGACGAACTTGAAGGTATTCCATTTTGGAATAAGGCTTGTAACATAACATGTGGAAAAGTGAAGCACTGTGACTACTTTCCTAATGCACTGTACAAAATAATACAAGTATGTACTATGGTTTGTGCTGATATTTTATCGGAGTAATATTAGTATAGGCCAATTGTCAAAGCTCCAAAATCATAGTGAAATAATAAAAAACATTTTAAAAGCGACACTGCACTTGAGCACAATTTATATTCATTTTCATCATTGGTATTTGACAGCTTTAATTGATTAGATCTGACAATATAACAAATATGGGGTCAAAAACCAACCTTCTCTGTGTTGCATTAAAAGCAGCATGCTGTTGGAAGGTTTAAAAATGCAGCATCGTCAGGGATTAAAGAGACTTTTCCTCCTAAAACCATTCCACACTTTTGTATCAAATAATATTCGGACGAGAGGAAAAAAATAAATGAAGGAGTGGAAAAATAAAAACAAGTCACAGTGAGTCTTATGAATGTCTTCAGGCCTGTTTGATACAAAGTAGTTGAGTGATTAACCACACACTTTTGTGTGGATGAAGTGGAAAAAGTAACACCTTTATGATGACGAGGAGTAAGTACACCGACAATGACTTTATTGAATCAAAACTAGTTACTATTTGTCGGTTGCAACCACACCAAAATGACTAAATATATTTCTCAAAGTGTGCCCACACACACACACACACACACACACACACACACACACACACACACACACACACACACACACACACACACACACACACACACACACACACACACACACACACACACAGGACTCAGTCTGTCGTGTTTACGGCCTCACTGACAGTGGGAAATCCCATACTCTCCACATAACTACCAGGTTGTTCCACAATGTGACCTTTTACTCCATCTAGGTGTGACTGGAGCACATTACACAGAGAGGTGGGTAGAGTAACATTACTTTAGAGTAGGGGTGTCAAACTCAGTTTAGGTCGGGGGCCACAAATCTACTCCCAAGCGGGGAGTGGTAAAATCACGGCACGATAACTTAAAAATAAAGACAACTTTAGATTGTTTTCTTGGTTTAAAAATAGAACAAGCACATTCTGAAAATGTACAAATCATAATGCTGTTGTTTTTTTACACTTACATGTTGTGGTTAATAGTGTTCTATCTTTATTTGTCGTTATTTATACTTTCTGAATAAATTATGTGATAATGTTCATCAGTCAACTCATTGTTGTTAATTTTCAATCTATCAAGATAAAAAAATATATCGAAATCAAATTACAGGATGTTATTTATGTAGTTTGATCATTTTCCTCGACTGATGTACTAACATCATGTGGTTTATTTTGTACATATGTAGCATCATCTACATAGATACAAAGAATTGGTATTGCGACATCCAGTGGACACATTTAGAACAGCAGTTTCTTTTATTAAAAATTTCGGCTCATTTCTATACTTGGCAAACTCATCCCGTGGGCCAGATAAAACCTGTTCACGGGCCTAATCCGGGCCGCGGGCCGTACGTTTGAAACCCCTGCTTTAGAGTAATGTGACTCAAGTAAAAAGTAGTTATCAAAATAATTACTTGAGTAAGAGTAAGTACAGTTTGTATTATATGAAACAACTAGTCGAGTATTGAGTAACTTCGGATTTATTTAGTAGCTGTTTTTAAATGGTTATTGGACTACAGCTGTAGTTGGTGTGTGTGTGTGTGTGTGTGCAAGTGGAATTTCTGTAGGCTGAAATGTGAACATTTCTCCTGACACAAATGACAGCACATGATACAAACCACTGTTTCCATATGAGTTGGGAAATTGTGTTAGATGTAAATATAAACTAAATACAATGATTTGCAAATCCTTTTCAACTCATATTCAATTGAATGCACTACAAAGACAAGATATTTGATGTTCAAACTCATAAACTTAATTTTTTTTTTGCAAATAATAATTAACTTAGAATTTCATGGCTGCAACACGTGCCAAAGTAGTTGGGAAAGGACATGTTCACCACTGTGTTACATGGCCTTTCCTTTTAACAACACTCAGTAAACGTTTGGGAACTGAGGAGACACATTTTTTAAGCTTCTCAGGTGGAATTCTTTCCCATTCTTGCTTGATGAACAGCTTAAGATGTTCAACAGTCCGGGGGTCTCCGTTGTGGTACTTAAGGCTTCATAATTCGCCTCACATTTTCAATGGGAGACAGGTCTGGACTACAGGCAGGCCAGTCTAGTACCCGCACTCTTTTACTATGAAGCCACGTTGATGTAACACATGGCTTGGCATTGTCTTGCTGAAATAAGCAGGGGCGTCCATGGTAACGTTGCTTAGATGGCAACATATGTTGCTCCAAAACCTGTGTGTACCTTTCAACATTAATGGCGCCTTCACAGATGTGTAAGTTACCCATGTCTTGGGCACTAATACACCCCCATACCATCACAGATGCTGGCTTTTCAACTTTGCGCCTATAACAATCTGTATGGTTCTTTTCCTCTTTGGTCCGGAGGATACGACGTCCACAGTTTCCAAAAACAACTTGAAATGTGGACTCGTCAGACCACAGAACACTTTTCCACTTTGTATCAGTCCATCTTAGATGAGCTCAGGCCCAGCGAAGCCGACAGCATTTCTGGGTGTTGTTGAAAAACGGTTTTCGCCTTGCATAGGAGAGTTTAAACTTGCACTTACAGATGTAGCGACCAACTGTAGTTACTGACAGTGGGTTTCTGAAGTGTTTCTGAGCCCATGTGGTGATATCCTTTACACACTGATGTCGCTTGTTGATGCAGTATAGCCTAAGAGATCGAAGGTCACAGGCTTAGCTGCTTACGTGCAGTGATTTCTCCAGATTCTCTGAACCCTTTGATGATATTACGGACCGTAGATGGTGAAATCCCTAAATTCCTTGCAAAAGCGGGTTGGGAAAGGTTTTTCTTAAACTGTTCAACAATTTGCTCACGCATTTGTTGACAAAGTGGTGACCCTCGCCACATCCTTGTTTGTGAATGACCGAGCATTTCATGGAATCTACTTTTATACCCAATCATGGCCCCCACCTGTTCCCAATTTGCCTGTTCACCTGTGGGATGTTCCAAATAAGTGTTTGATGAGCATTCCTCAATTTTATCAGTATTTATTGCCACCTTTCCCAACTTCTTTGTCACGTGTTGCTGGTATCAAATTCTAAAGTTAATGATTAGCAAAAAAAAAAAAGTTTATTAGTTTGAACATTAAATATGTTGTCTTTGTAGCATATTCAACTGAATATGGGTTGAAAAGGATTTGCAAATCATTGTATTCCGTTTATATTTACATCTAACACAATTTCCCAACTCATATGGAAACGGGGTTTGTATAAATGTTAGTTTGAAAGTAATCATCAAAGATTGGTGCTGCCTTGTCTGACACATTGTCCCGTTTTACAGTCAGGATGTTTCTAAGCAATAATTCAGTTTCTTCTATTTTCACACCAACATATGAAGTTCTAGTTTCCATGCTCGTATCACTAATGATAATCGCCATACGCAGTGTACCACTCGTACACTCGGGGGAGATTGTAGTCATTTCAGTAACTTTCAAGCTCTGGTGTTCTGTCGATGTCTGCAACCCACCGCTACTGGTTTTTTTTGTCATAAAAAAATACAATCATGTGTGCTTACGGACTGTATCCCTGCTGACTGTATTGATCTATATAGATATATAATGTAGGAACCAGAAATATTAATAACAGAAAGAAACAACCCTTTTGTGCGAATGAGTGTGAATGAGTGTAAATGGGGGAGGGAGGTTTTTTGGGTTGGTGCACTAATTGTAAGTGTCAGCGATCAGTGTCCTGTACTCCAATTCCTGTCCCTCTCTGATACACCCGACCACAGCAGAGTCATCAGAGTATTTCTGCAGATGGCAGGACCTGGAACTGTACTGGAAGTCTGAGGTGTACAGGGTGAACAGGAAAGGAGACAAGACAGTCCCATGTGGAGCACCTACACCACTGACCACAGTATCCGACAGGGAGCTCCCCAGTTGCACAAACTAGGGCCTGTCAGATAAGTAATCAGTGATCCAGGAGACAATGGATGAACTGACACCCATCCTGAGCAACTTGTCACTCATCAGAATTGGCTGAATGGTGTTAAAGGCACTGGAAAAATCAAAGAAGATGATCCTCACAGAGCCCCTCCCACCATCCAGGTGAGAGTGAGCACGATGCAGCAGGTAGAGAACAGCATCATCCACTCCTACATGGGGCTGATATGCAAACTGTAGAGGAGCCACCAGGGGTCTCAGCTGATCCAGCACAAGTCTCTCGAGGACCTTCATGACCTGGGACGTCAGGGCAACAGGTCTGAAGTCGTTCAAGCCCGATGGGATGGGCTTCTTGGGCATCGGCACTATGCAGGAGGTTTTCCATAGCACTGGTATCGGTTGTAGCTTCAGACTCAGGTTGAAGATGAAGTAACACAGCTACAAAAGTAAAACACAACAAAAGATGAATAAATAATACATATTGCGCACATACTGATAGCACAATACATTGATGAACAACACCACAAATTCAACACGCACATTCTGTACACCATGGTGGCCTTTGCAGCGCTACATGCCTTCATCTGCCGCATAGAACAGACCCAACAAAGCAAACAAGAGCGCCGTCTCCGTCCTAGTACGTGTTGAGCGAGAATCTGTCCAGGGAGACCGAAGTGTCAGATCCATGCTCATTAAGCCAGGGCTCCTTGAAGCTCGTCCATCCCGACACTCTGTTTGCAGTAATGTAGAATGGTACTGCATCAGATTATTTACTTCAGTTTTTGGTTACATCTCCTAGAGTGCAATACACTTTGACACAATTGAAAACTACAACCACCATAAGAATTTAAACACATCTGTTAATGAAGACATTTTATTTTTCCTTTAAAAAGACAAGACTTAAAGAATCTGTAGATTGTGTAACATGAACACAAATGTATTTAAATGTCTTTAGGCTAAGAAAAAAATCTAATCAGAGGAATTTTCAAAATCGACACAATCTAGCAAAATGAAGGAAATAAATTATAAACAACGAAACAAACACAGAAGAATTTCATTGGAAGTGCAAGACAGGAAGGAAATGGATGAAGTCTTAAAAAAGATAAAAGATGGTCATATAACTGTGCAGTAATAAGTTCTTAAATGGACATAAGTCACAGCTATTTTCCAGTTACATAAAGACGAACAACTAAAACGGTCTAAAATTCCTCTCTGATTGGAGCGCAGCCAGAGAAGAAACTGTCATGAAAACTTGTGAGGAGTCGTTTCTTCTTCTTGAGGAAGCTAACTGAGGTTTGGTCTTCCTGCTGATCAACTTTCTCCTCTTCCTCTAGCAGGACAGGCTTAGACACCGACTTCAGGTCTGTCTGGGTGTGTCTTATGTCTCCGATTTCCTCAAGCACCTGGGCAAAAAAACACTTTTGTGAGGCACTTTGACTTCCGACACTCAGCGAGGAGACCATTGTTTCAGGGAAGCGCTTACCTTCTTGGTTGGCGTGCACGACGGCGGCCTGAAGAACGTGGTGTCTGGACTGGCAGTGGTCTGGTCTTGAAGGGATGGAGAGTCTCTCGAAACATTTTCAACCTGACTCGCATTCTAAAACAAATAAACGAGTCCAACACAGCAAAGTCGTCATTTGCGTCTGAGGAGATAATTACATTTTAGAGAGACAAATCCATATTTTTTTAAACACATGTTTAGGGTTACTAGTAGTCTTTGCGGTGCAAAACCAATTAAATTGAAAAAATAATAATGTTCTTATGATAACCTACATTTTTGTTCAAATTGATGTATCTTTTAACTCAATTTGTTTGGTCTGTAGATTAAGTATTTAAAGAAATTCTGGATTGAATATAAAATGTGTGGTGCCTTCAAAGCAGATCAGTCAGAGGTTTTTTTCCGGTCACTCACAATAACCTGCTTAAACATGGTTCAAAGTTTGGGGAAGTTAGCAAAAAAAGGGGAATTGGCCTGCTCACTTTTAGGTAACGGTGATCAATAAAGCAAAGTCATCAAATCCTGTGTGTGTGTGTGTATCATTCATTCAATCATACATACATACATACACACATATATATTTCAAATCTAGGAATACAAATCGATATATCGATCAATCGTCACACCCCTAGTCCTGCTGCTAAGCCACTAGTGCAGGGGTCACCAACGCGGTGCCCGCGGGCACCAGGTAGCCCGTAAGGACCAGATGAGTAGCCCGCTGGCCTGTTCTAAAAATAGCTCAAATAGCAGCACTTACCAGAGAGCTGCCTCTATTTTTTAAAATTTTATTTATTTACTAGCAAGCTGGTCTCGCTTTGCCCGACATTTTTAATTCTAAGAGAGACAAAACTCAAATAGAATTTGAAAATCCAAGAAAATATTTTAAAGACTTGGTCTTCACTTGTTTAAATAAATTCATTATTTTTTTTACTCTTCTTCCTTATAACTTTCAGAAAGACCATTTTAGAGAAAAAATACAACCTTAAAAATGATTTTAGGATTTTTAAACACATATACCTTTTTACCTTTTAAATTCCTTCCTCTTCTTTCCTGACAATTTAAATCAATGTTCAAGTAAATTTATTTTTTTTACTGTAAAGAATAATAAATACATTTTAATTTAATTCTTCATTTTAGCTTCTGTTTTTTCGACAAAGAATATTTGTGAAATATTTCTTCAAACTTATTATGATTAAAATTCAAAAAAATTATTCTGGCAAATCTAGAAAATCTGTAGAATCAAATTTAAATCTTATTTCAAACTCTTTTGAATTTATTTTAAAAATTTTGTTCTGGAAAATCTAGAAGAAATAATGATTTGTCTTTGTTAGAAATATAGCTTGGTCCAATTTGTTATATATTCTAACAAAGTGCAGATTGGATTTTAACCTTTTTAAAACATGTCATCAAAATTCTAAAATGAATCTTAATCAGGAAAAATTACTAATGATGTTTCATAAATTATTTTTTAAATTTTTTCAAAAAGATTCGAATTAGCTAGTTTTTCTCTTTTTTTCGGTTGAATTTGGAATTTTAAAGAGTCGAAATTGAAGATAAACTATGTTTCAAAATTTTATTGTAATTTTTTTCGTGTTTTCTCCTCTTTTAAACCGTTCAATTAAGTGTAAATATCATTAATTATTAATAATAACATAGAGTTAAAGGTAAATTGAGCAAATTGGCTATTTCTGGCAATTTTTTTAAGTGTGTATCAAATTGGTAGCCCTTCGCATTAATCAGTACCCAAGAAGTAGCTCTTGGTTTCAAAAAGGTTGGTGACTCCTGCACTAGTGTATACAAATAGTCAAGGAATAAGAGGAAATGTACTGTTTTAAATTGTTTTGATTAGCCTAACTTAAAGGCCTACTGAAACCCACTACTACCGACCACGCAGTCTGATAGTTTATATATCAATGATGAAATCTTAACATTGCAACACATGCCAATACGGCCGGGTTAATTTATAAAGTGCAATTTTAAATTTCCCGCGAAACTTCCGGTTGAAAACGTCTAAGTATGATGACGTATGCGCGTGACGTCAATCGTTGAAACGGAAGTATTCGGACCCCATTGAATCCAATACAAAAAGCTCTGTTTTCATCTCAAAATTCCACAGTATTCTGGACATCTGTGTTGGTGAATCTTTTGCAATTTGTTTAATGAACAATGAAGACTGCAAAGAAGAAAGTTGTAGGTGGGATCGGTGTATTAGCGGCGGACTACAGCAACACAACCAGGAGGACTTTGAGATGGATACCAGACGCGCTAGCCGGCGACCTCACCTTGACTTCCTCCGTCTCCGGGCCGCCGACCGCGTCTATGATCGGGTGAAGTCCTTCGTCGCGCCGTCGATCGCTGGAACGCAGGTGAGCACGGGTGTTGATGAGCAGATGAGGGCTGGCGTAGGTGGATAGCTAATGTTTTTAGCATAGCTCTGTGAGGTCCCGTTGCTAAGTTAGCTTCAATGGCGTCGTTAGCAACAGCATTGTTAAGCTTCGCCAGCCTGGAAAGCATTAACCATGTATTTACATGTCCATGGTTTAATAGTATTGTTGAATTTCTGTCTATCCTTCCAGTCAGGGGTTTATTTATTTTGTTTCTATCTGAATTTAAGCCCGAAGCTATCACGTAAGCTCCGTAGCTAAAGAGCTTCGCCGATGTATTGTCGTGGAGATAAAAGTAACTGTAAATGTCCATTTCGCGTTCTAGACTCTCATTTTCAAGAGGATTTAGTATCCGAGGTGGTTTAAAATACAAATCCGTGATCCACAATTCAAAAAGGAGAAAGTGTGGAATCCAATGAACCCTTGTACCTAAGTTACGGTCAGAGCGAAAAAAGATACGTTCTGCACTGCACTCTAGTCCTTCACTCTCACGTTCCTCATCCACGAATCTTTCATCCTCGCTCAAATTAATGGGGTAATCGTCGCTTTCTCGGTCCGAATCGCTCTCGCTGCATTGTAAACAATGGGGAAATGTGAAGAGCCTTTCAGCCTGCGACGTCACGCTACTTCTGGTACAGGCAAGGCTTTTTTTTTAGCGACCAAAAGTTGCAAACTTTATCGTCGATGTTCTCTACTAAATCCTCTCAGCAAAACTATGGCAATATCGCGAAATGATCAAGTATGACACATAGAATGGATCTGCTATCCCCGTTTAAATAAAAAATAATAATTTCAGTAGGCCTTTAAGAGTGTTATAGTACTCAGTACACTAGTCATACTTTCACTGGAAAAAAAAAATAAATCAGAGAAGTGAAATAAAGAGACATTTGATAGGAAATAAAGCTGTTGAACACAAAAAACGTATCAAATATGAACCGAAATCTTGGTCCAAAAACTGAGGTACTGTGGGTTACCTGTACAGTTGCACCCCTAGTAAATAGAAGCTAGTATTGCCGAAATAGATAGAAATACCGACACTTTTTGACTTGAAACTTCATGATCATTAAATAATTTTGTGAATTTGCATCCGGTGAGTTGATTATGTTAATGAAAAAAAAACAAAAAATATGTTCCGCAAATAAAAATATTTGTAGAACTAAATACAACAATTTCGAGATTTTGGGCTTTCAGGACGAGAGTCCGGCTCTGTGGTGGGACAGAATCGTTCTGTGTGCTGTGTTGATATTGTGGTACATAACACACAAAGAGTGTCTTTATGGGTGGGGTCTGTCGACAAAAATCTCCTAGGATTTAGAAATATTTATGTATGTAACAGCCTTAATGAAATCATCAACTGACCTGAGCAAGCGCCTGGCTGTCCATATTCCGACATTTCTCATGATCACACTGACAGTTCTCTCCACAGTTCATCTTGCCTTTACGACAACGGCACTGCCTGTTGCCACAGCGACCTTTACACGAACACTGCATGCAAAAATAAAAATTTGGCAGCGTTCTGATTTGATCTGATTTTGAGACATGTACTGTCTCAAAAATAATCTCTCAATAGCCTAGTCTTACCCCAGTGGCTTTTGGCTTCTTGGAGACTCTGCGTCCCTTCTCCAGTTTCTCAGGATGCCACTCGTCCTCTTCGTCGTCCTTCTCGTCGTCGCTGGAACACATCAGGTCTTCAATGTTGATCTGCGGTTTAGCTGTAGTGAAGCGCTTCCCTTTAGGCTTTAGAACACAATCATGGAGTAAAATCAGTCACACATTTGAGAGAAGACAATGGTTTGAAAGACATACCTTTGGAGGAAGATACTCAAATGTATCATCCAAGCTCTTGTCATTATTTGTGTTCGGCATGAGGACTTTCTTTCCTGCTGCTATATGGAGAAGCGAGAGTTTCTGTAGACAAAATATCAAATCAGTACAGATGAAAAGAACACTTTTTGCACCAACAATATACCATCGTCAGTGACTTTTAGTTTAAATTAGGTTGCAGCATAAATCTGGTCTTGCAGTATCGGATACATTCTTTAAAAACAAAAAAGTACTGTTTTCTTGTGGACACTTCAATAGAACATGGTGGAGAAAAGACCTAACAACATTTGTTATGGTTATGAGCACTAAATTTGACACTTTCACAGACAACCATCGCATCCATGTGGCTTTTTCCTCAACCAATTCATTCAATTAGCCACTACTACACAAAATTCGGACACATGTTAAAAATAATGTACCCTTTCTCTCATAAATAAAAAGAGGCTAAGAAAAACACTGTTTGAGGTTTTTCTGCACTTACCTGTCTGAACTGTTCATTCTGTTCCACCAGTTTCTGGTTCTGCTCACTTAAATTACGCAGTTTTTCCAGCTCTTCTTCCTAATGAAGAAATGAGAAGAACCTTGTCACATAGAAATAGGATTGTATTTGAATTTAAACAGTACTGTGTGCAGAAATTAACCTGAATTTTAAGACGTTGCAGGAGCTCTCTCTCTTTTGGAGTCTCCTCGTCTTTCTGCTTCCTTTCGTCGGATTCTCCGCCGATGGGTTTGCTCTGGAGCTGGTTGAGGAGATAAAGAACCTGCAGAGTGGAAGGAGAATCAAATATTATAGGTTAAAATGCCTTTAGCTAAATCTGAAAAAAGGGGAACTTGAGAGATTAGAGAGTACCTTTTCCTGATGCCTCTGCTCTAATTCCACTAGCTGCTGCTGGTGTTCCATATCCATGGTGGACATTACATTTCTCTCATCAGCTACCAGTTTCCTTAAGTCTGAACCGTTTCCTTTCTCCTGTTGGAGTTCGCTCTCTAGCTTGGCTGTGGTTGTTTTAGCAGACACCAGCTGAAAAAAGGGGTGAAATATGGAAGCTCTTAAAGATTCATAAAGTACTGTGTAAAAGCCACCACATATTATTCGTGTTTTGAAAGCCTATGAAGACATTGGCTGCCAAAGAAGTTAGTAAAATCTAAATTTAAATAAATTAGTATATAAATAAGTTCCATCCAAGTCGCCACCTCATCGAAGCATGGAGTTATCTTCAGGGATATGAGCTCCATTTGAGAAACAGAGGAAAATTGCAGAAAAAAAGAGGAAAATTGCTATCAAGTGTTGCCACGCAAACCCTGAAAGAAAATTTTGAAAATCAAGACTACATTTCCTGCAATCCACACTATATTTTACCTTTAGATTTATTCTCATGTACCAACCCCTTTTGGATTTCTATTTGACACATGTCAAATGTACTGTACCACAGAAATGTTAGTTTTTTAAAAGTAGATACTTTACTAACATTATTATCATTTAAAATGCAATGTAAAATTCTATAACATGCATGCAAAGATCTCAAAACTCCGATTTTGTGACCTCTGTTTACAATCCGTCGCGTCAAAAATATACCTTCTTGCTGGCTACTGATAAAAACTCTAGAACTACGACTGGTTCGGAACTAACAGTGTTTACGGAGCGGCATGGCGTAGTGGGTAGAGCGGCCGTGCCAGAAACCAGAGGGTTGCAGGTTCGCTCCCCGCCTCTTGACACCCAAATCGCTGCCGTTCTGTCCATGGGCAGGACACTTCACCCTTGCCCCCAGTGCCGCTCACACTGGTGAATGAATAATGAATGATGGGTGGGATGGTGGTCGGAGGGGCCGTAGGCACAAACTGGCAGCCACGCTTCCGTCAGTCTACCCCAGGGCAGCTTTGGCTATGAAAGTAGCTTACCAATCTTATTCTTATTTACATGGTAATCATCGAAATATGATTGGCAGCAAAGTGGGCAACTGTCAACGTTGTGGCTCGGAGAGCAAATAGAGGCGACAACAAGCAAGCTACCTTGATGGTAAGCTAACTGGCGAGCTTGTTTCTGTATTCCTGAAATCGTGCCCCTGTCCTGCAACTTAATGCGAAGTTTAGGCAAGAGGAACAGCGATTACCTGCGGTTAAGGCGAGCGTTCAACACATTTTGTTTACCGGTAGATTGTATTTTTATTTATATTTTATAAAAGAAAACGTGGAAGTGATATTTTGACACAGAAATAAATGCATAAAATTTTGCGTGCCTATTATCTGTGTACGCTTGAAAAAAATATTGTGCGTCCCTAAATTTAAAAATAAGAAATAAAATCTAAAACAAATGTTCAGTCATTGCAACATAAATACAGAACATAGCTGATGTGCATTAAAAGGCTTGCTTGTGTTGCTGTTGTGATGAACGCTAAGGCAAAATGTTTTTGGGCTGTTGGACGCGGTTATTGCTGTTAGTGTCGACAACAAAGTTAGACTGTGTGTTTTTGTTGGGATGCTTCGTTACTTACAAGACGTTATCTGCACAATATCAC